>NC_056744.1:1413588312-1413888312 GCF_019279795.1 Protopterus annectens
AGAGAATTGCTCTTTAGGTAGGCAGCAAATGGTGGAAATGTGACGGGAATGAGAGAGGTAATTAGAGACATGTTTTTTTGGGAATGTAACAAGTTGGAAGATTTTAAAAATTCCCTATAGAGTGTTTTGTCAGAAATGTTGGGGTGCAAATAATTGTAATTATTTGTAATTTGCAATTGTACTACTAAGGAAATATATATATTTTTTGCGATGGCATATAGGAACTGATTGCCTGGACATAGAAAGGCCTTTTTTAAGTTCAGTGCTACTGACTGCAAAAAGCAATGGAAATCAAAATCAAACTTAAGCATTACCAAAGTAATGAATATAAAAGAAATGCAGGTGGGATCTTTAGAGAAAAGAATGAGCAAACAGCATAGATTTGTGGGAACATTACATTCAGAATAATGTTCAGGAGGATGAGTGAAACTTAAGACAAAGTTGGACTTGTGCATTTTATTTAATGTTAAAGTAAATGATAATTGTTGAACAAGAAAAGTAATAAGTAATGAAAGAAAATAATGAGAAACGTTTACATTTGTTTGTTTTCTATTAATGTATGTGTACCACGTCATTGTCTAAAATGTATGAACTTAAGGTATTTAAGAAATAGACTTATTTATTCATTTATTTGTTCAGCTTTGTTTACTGGGAAAGTCGGGCTGGCATTGAACTCCTTTTCATGTATTAAAACAAAGTCAGATTTCAATAAGAAAACCAAATTCAGATAGTTAAATCACCATTCCATACTCAGAAATTCTGCATAAACCTCACTGCTTCAGGTTCGCAACCTTTCCCAGAAAGATGGTTACACTGCAACAGGTTTAGGATTTCCTTAACTAAAGAAAATGATTTAACGTACGGCCATTGAATATCAAAACAATGCATGTGTTAAATTATGGTATTGTTTTATTTTATCTACAACTTTCACAAAGACAAAATGATTGATGACTGAGCATACAATAAAGTAATTCAACTCTCTGTATGTAGTTATTATGAGAAGATTGTTTCACATATTGAACAGCCATTTTAAGAAAGATAGCAACGGTGTTTTCATTGGAAGTCTGATTATAGTTTTATGATTGCAGATGGTACAAGATTGTATTGCTATTGTTCGTATAAATGCAATGTTGACATATAATGTCTTTTGATAAGCTCATTACAGTGTATTGGTAGCTTGTAGTCATCAGCAATATGTGTAATACCTTTAGGGCACATGCAGAAATGTATCAGCTGCAGCGTATTTCAGGACTAGGAGATTACAGAACACAAAAGTGTACTTCAGAGACAACACTCATCTTCACTAGAAAATGTATTAGGACATCTTACTTTCTTAATTAACTTTACCTTATGCAGCTCTAGGATTTAAAAACAAAAGGATCAGATGGGTTGGCAAAACATGAATATGCTGCACAGAAAATTCAGAAAAAGTACACCTCATGGGTTTATCAGGAGTGCCTGCAGCAATCTTTTATTTGACATTTCTGACTGTGTTTTTTTTTTTTGTATCCTGCTTGCTCTGGTGAAGTGCACTAAATGCAGAATGGAGCATTAGTATGAAGTGTACTAAATGCAGAATGCAGCATCAGTATGAACTGCACTAAATGCAGATTGCAGCATTAGTATGAAATGCACTCAATGTAGAATGGAGTATTACTATGAAGTGTACTCAATGTAGACTGAAACATTAGTATGAAGTACACTGAATGCAGAAAGCAGCATCAGTATGAATTGTACTAAATGCAGAATGCAGCATCAATATGAAGTGCACTAAATGTAGAATGGAGCATTAGTATGAAGTGCACTAAATGCAGAATGCAGCTTAAGTATGAATTGCACTAAATGCAGAATGGAGCATCAGTACGAAGTGCACTAAATGCAGACTGGAGTATTAGTATGAAGTTCTCAATGTAGACTGGAGCATTAGTATGAAGTTCACTAAATGCAGAATGCAGCATCAGTATGAATTGTACTAAATGCAGAATGCAGCATCAATATGACATGCACTAAATGTAGAATGGAGAATTAGTATGACATGCACTAAATGTAGAATGGAAAATTAGTAGGAAATGCACTAAATGCAGAACGCAGCTTAAGTATGAATTGCACTAAATGCAGAATGCAGCATCAGTATGAAGTGCACTAAATGTAGAATGGAGTATTAGTATGAAGTGCACTAAATGTAGAATGGAGCATTAGTATGAAGTACACTAAGTACAGAATGGAGCATTAGTGTTGAAACATACAAAATGGAGCATTAGTGTTGAAACATAGCCGCTTTGTGATGGGTACTTTGATGGTTACTACAAAAAAGCATATGCTTTTTGCGTAAATCTGGGAATGGTTTTCAAAGCCACATGAATGAGCAGTATCGGTTTAGTGGAAATTAAGCCTTTCATCACTAGTGCACACATAGTTATGAACTAAAACTGCAAACTTTGGAGTAGCGAACAAAGTCCATATATGCTTTTGCACAGCTATGCCTAAATGGTCTCATGTGTTATACATGGAGAACACCATGCCTTTTTTAAAGAGCAAAACTGTGAATGGCTAAAAGGAAGTAGTTATGTGCACAAATATTCATCTGCTACACTCACCAGTGCATACCACACTTGGTGTGTCAGTGGATTCTAAACCCCCATGCTTGAAATAGCATGCAAAGAGAACTGTTGGTGGCTCAGCAGCCATCCGATTTATGTTTCCCTTATTATCATCATCACATGCCCATAATAAGATCATATATCCTCATTGTACCCATAATAAGTTCATAAATCTAAATCGTGCCCATAATAAGATCATATATCTGCTGGTTCTGCGACCTCTCCTCCCTATTTTCCTGATCATTCTGAATGCCATTATAAAGAATATGTGCATTTTAACAGAACATTCATTTTCATTGACTGAAAGAGATAACATAGAAAGAGACAAAAGTATGTACAAGTTCTTCATTGTGTTCCTTAGAGAGAGAGAGAGAGAGAGAGTGAGAGAGTGCGTGTGCTTGTATATCTGTGTGTATGAGTGTGTAAGTGAATGCAATGTATGCATAAGTGCCTGTGCATGCATATATATATATATATATATATATATATATATATATATATATATATATACACATATAAAGGACATCTTTACTTACAGAGTGAAATGAAAAAAGTAGCCCCTTGTCTTTCAACGATACATCTCCACAGTATATATACACTATTTACTGTACTTTAAACCAGGTTCAGAGTCTTTAATGGTATCTGCACCATACAGGTTAAGTCCCATACAGCACTTCCAGGAGGAGGCTGCAAATCCAGCATCTTGGCTACACGCCTTACCAGGCCTTCCCTTCAGCTCCTCCAAGCAAGTGTCTCTGTCTGACCTTGTCTCAGGTTAATTCCACTATATGCCACAAATGGGCTGTCCAAAGCAAGGAATCCTGGATCTTTTGGCAAAGCCCCTGCTTTACCCTTACAATACATCTCCTACGTAAGAGCTAGCTTTGGCAGACAACCTCTTTTTACACATCACTAGACCAGTAATTAACTTTTCCGTAAGTAATGCAATCAATTTCCTAACTAATGTGCTGTACGATTTTTTACAAACAGAAGTTAATTTGCCTCAACTTCAAGGTACACTCTCAATTTTCCATTGGCAAAATGTTACAAGTACTCCCCGCTCAGCTCAAAACTACCCATTTCATTTACAGTGATGGTTTGTAAGACCTAGACAACCCATCAGGATTTCTACTGGCAACTGCAGGCCTATGATTAATAGTGTATTAAAAGGGCTGGAGGGATAGTACCCCCCTGGCCAAATGTTGCATTGCCATTTCTCCGTTTGTTCAGCCATTGTAATGGAGTATGATCAGTTACCAGCTTGATGTGCCTACCTAACAGGTAATATTTTTATAAATGGAATGTCTGTTTTATAACCAAATACTCTCTCTGACTGGCTGAGTAACTGCTTAATTTTGTACCTGATGATTGCACACCTAGTTCTCTTCACCTTGAATACAGTACTGCTCCCAAATCTATTTCTGATGCATCGGTATACAGGGCAAATTCCTTAATGAAATCAGGAACTACTAAAACTGTTTCAGAAATATTCTTTCAGCTCCTTAAATGTTCTTTCTGACACAAGATACCATTGCATATTAATTGGAGATTTTCCCTTTGTGATATATTTTCAAAATGGCAGATAATAGCTGCAAAATTAAGAACAAATTTTCTATAATACCCAGCTAGGCCAGAAAATTCCTTCATCTTTCTTTTAGTAGAGGATATTGGCCTGTTCTTATGGCCTTTATTTTTCAGGGTTTTGCCACTGCTAAGGTATCCAAGATATGTGGCTTCCAACTTATCCATATTACTATAGTCATTGTAATCAGGACTCTTCTTAGCATTTACAGTCAAAGCCATTGGTCTTATAGATTCTAGCATAACTTGCACTTTTGAAAGAACAAACGGTGTCCTCGAGCCAAGGTCCAAGAAATAGAAAATGCACTTTATTCAAATAAAAACACAGCGTTTTTCGCCCCTGTGAAACAGGAGCTTCATCAGCATTAACCTTTACAAATTGCAGTGTTTTTTAAACAGAGAAAAACGGAAATGAACCATAAATGATGTCATATCCTCCTAAAAAAGTTGAAACATTTAAAGGTATATGTATGCCAAAGCATATGTGTGTGTATTTTTGGCTGGAAAACATTCATAACGTCACTAAAATGCAAGACAAGTCAAACCACATTTTTAAACATATCAAATTGTACCTTTAGGCTGTAATAATAAATACAGCACTAACTAAGGAATAAAATATTAATGCTTGTATAAAAAATATCCTATAACAGATGTATTAAAAAGGTAATTAGTATTTATGTAAGCACTTGCTAAGAGGCTTGCCAGTTTACTTTAGAACAAGTATAGTTAAAAACAAAGGGTTAAAAAATAAGTTGTATTAACAATGACAAGTTAAAGCCCTTTTGGCCACCACTCTCTGGTGCCACAATGCGAATAGTCTACTGATGCCCCTACTTAAGAAATAGTTAGAAAACAAAGGCTAAAATAAGTCCGGAATAAGTAAAACGTTAGGTACTTGTGCGCAAAGTAGTTTCCATACAAACGATGTGGAATAAATCCAAAATGCAGTTCAGTGTCAAAGTGTTCAATCAAATACGAAACATGTCCAATGTAGATCCAAGTTGTTTATTATACACGGTAACCATGACACCGCATTTTGAAGTCGCCTTTCTAACGCTATTTTCGCTCATGCGCTACACAACCTCTACATACTTTCCTTTGAAAAAGAGTGCACCTTCTTGGTTGACATGTTTTTGAATCGTGGGTACCCGATCAGTCTTCTTTTTGACGTTAGAGATGAAGTATCCCGTAAACGCCTGAATGGGTTTTACCTACCATTATTACTTCCAAAGGAGCAAGATTTGGCTCTTGTGACTGTAGACTCTTTTCACAACTCAAATGTGAATGATATCTTGGAGCCTAGTGTTGACCACGAATCTTTTCATGATGGCACTAGCCGTAACTTTTCTACGGCTTTCATTTCCCTATACAACTCAAGTTCTGGGCAGTTGTGTTCTATTCTACGTAAAAATTGGTCCTTCATTACCCATGCTGGTTTGCAGGATAGGCTGGGTTCTTCCCCACTGTTTATTTACAAAAGGGGAAATAACTTGAAGGACCTATTGCAAAGAAATAAAGGCCTTGATTCTATGGTGAAGCACAAAGGCACATTCACTTGTGGGTGTTGCAAGTGGTGCAGACACCTTAGGGTTGGTAATTCGTTTTCTATTGGTAAGAAAAAATTTTTCATCAACCATAGGATCACTTGTAACACTAGATCTGTTGTGTACATCGCCTTTTGTGAATGTTGCCCTGCCTTTTATGTGGGAAAAACGGATAGACGTCTCTGTGATCGTATTTACCAGCACTTATATGCCATCAAAAACAAGAAAACTGATAATGCCCTCTCTAAACACATTTTAGGTAATGGAGGGCACAGTTTCCTGTTTATGGGAATTGACAACATCAAACCAACTATTAGAGGGGGACCACAATCTTTAATACTAGAAACCTGTGAGTTGGAGTGGCAATTACAACTGGATGCTTTTTCTCACCCCGGCTTGAACGACAATTGCAATATATCATCCATTTTAAAATACAAAAGTTATTTGAGGTAAATGGCTTTTTGCTGTTTCTCCCTAGCGGGTTAGATAATTGGTTGTCCTTTGTCTTAAAGGTTCGACTATCAATAGAGCCCCTACACTATTTTCATTGTATTATTACCATCCCTTTCACATGTTATTGTTATCATTAATATTATTTGCATGTATAGGTGAATTGGTTTATTTTAGCCTCTGTTTTTTAACTATTTCTTAAGTAGGGGCATCAGTAGACTATTCGCATTGTGGCACCAGAGAGTGGTGGTCAAAAGGGTTTTAACTTGTTTTGGCTTATTTTAGCCTTTGTTTTCTAACTATTTCTTAAGTAGGGGCATCAGTAGACTATTCGCATTGTGGCACCAGAGAGTGGTGGCCAAAAGAGCTTTAACTTGTCATTGTTAATACAACTTATTTTTTAACCCTTTGTTTTTAACTATACTTGTTCTAAAGTAAACTGGCAAGCCTCTTAGCAAGTGCTTACATAAATACTAATTACCTTTTTAATACATCTGTTATAGGATATTTTTTATACAAGCATTAATATTTTATTCCTTAGTTAGTGCTGTATTTATTATTACAGCCTAAAGGTACAATTTGATATGTTTAAAAATGTGGTTTGACTTGTCTTGCATTTTAGTGACGTTATGAATGTTTTCCAGCCAAAAATACACACACATATGCTTCGGCATACATATACCTTTAAATGTTTCAACTTTTGGAGGAGGATATGACATCATTTATGGTTCATTTCCATTTTTCTCTGTTTAAAAAACACTGCAATTTGTAAAGGTTAATGCTGATGAAGCTCCTGTTTCACAGGGGTGAAAAACACTGTGTTTTTATTTGAATAAAGTGCGTTTTCTATTTCTTGGGACCTTGGCTCGAGGACACCGTTTGTTCTTTCATAACTTGCACTTTTGGTAAGTGAGACTCCCAGTCCTCTGAGTGGATGACCATGTTATCATGAGTATGGTTTCAGCATTTTATCTGTCAGTCTCTGAAAGGTGATTGGAGTTCTGTGTAACCAAACTGTAGCACTAGGGACTGAAATAGGCTTCCAAGGGTTACAAAATCTGCTTTTCCATTTGCAGATAGATGAAGAAAGCTTTTGTCAAATGAAGTGTTGTCAAGTATCTACCTTTCTTAGGTTGTCTACCAGCTCATCAGTTCTGAACATGGGACAGACATCAAACTTTGATATGCTCTTTGTACTTTCATTATGTGTGTAGCTCGAGTGGTTACTGAGATATTCTAAGTTGTTTACAAAATGGCACCACTGGGATACTTCAATCACTCTGTGCCTCTTCTACCACTATTAGTCTGAGTGCCACTTAGACGTTTTCTCTTACTAACTGTGCTCCTCCTATTCAGTTAAGATACTTTTTTTCCTCCCTTCATGGGACCACCAGCTGCTCTCAGTGGCTTGTACTTGTCCATCATATCCACCAAAACTAACAAGACAATTCACTCCATTAGATTTCTCCATCCGATGACAGGCACTGGTGAGGAAATCAGTGATCTGTGGAGCAGCGGCATCATACAGCTGCAGAGGAAGATGTTTTAAGCATACACTTACATTCCCCTTCCCTGTGTGTAATTGTCACTTTGTAGGGAAGGATGTGTATAATGGCTTTTACTGATTTATCATCTCTGCCTCTGTGGCTACTCAGCCACAGTGCTGCCACCCTAAACACAACACTATCCTGCAATCCTTACCTCCAAAAGGGAGTGGTCAAGTGTGCACCCCACTATTCCTGAATGGGCATTCGGCATGTCCATCCTCGGTATGTTGTCAGTTGCGAGCACTGCTAATTGAACTCAGCTCTATCACTGTAAGCTATGGTGTGAGACTCCTTCTCTAAGGGTTTTTTCAGATCCACCTACAGGCTATCTCATTACATGGCAGATATTCCAAGTCCTGTCTGACAATGACAAGTCTTCCAGATCCACTAAATCACACACACCCCACTCAGATCTGGGTGGGGGTGAGCTACACTATGATGCTGTCAACTCCTAGCATGGGTGGATAACTGATATGGCATTGTAATCCATACAAGGTCATTGTCTTCAATGTGCACTCCAGGATATGAATGCCTTAACTCCATGGATCTCCCTTCCATTTAACCACAATCCATTCAACTCTTTCTTGGTATTTGTTGGAGATGATGACTGCATTTTTTAAATTTTAGAGTTTCTATGTCTCAAAAAATCACCTGTGATGTAGGCCAAATCACCAGCAAACACTTTTCTTCTATTATAAGTTTCGATAAAGATCTTTCCCTATTTGGTACCTTTGGAAGTCTCACCATGGTATTTTCTGGCTTTTGTTTGCTGTACATCTTTATTATGAAGGCAACTCACTGGGATTTTGTCCTCTTTCACAGACTGGAAGATTTACATGGCTTGGTTTCATTGTCAGTAATTGCTTTTCTTTTCTTTTGCTGTACATTCTATGGCAGCACTTTTTCTTGTCTGGCATGCCTTTGTTACTAGACTTGGTTGCTGCCTTTGCTTAACTACATACCTAATATCAGTTTGTCTTCTTTCATTTGTATTCTGGTTTGCATTTGGCACTTCAGTTTGTTGCTGCTTTTGTTTTACTGCATTCCTTACTTCGGTTTACATTGTTTCATTTGTTTCCTGTTGTTGTTTTAGCTGAAACAACCCTCCTAAAGGGTTCTTAATTGACTTACTCCTTAGCTCAGTTTTAACAGACTTGTACTTTTAAAAGAATTTCATTCTTTTGAACGTTCTTCATATTTTGAAATAATTTAATTATTTCGAATACTTTGCATAGTGTAGTGTATTGCGGTGGTGGTGCTGCGGTAGTGTTGTCGCCTCATAGCAAGACGTTGTCCCGTTCGATTCTCAGCTAGAGGGTCTTCTGTGTGGAGGCATACGTGAATGGGGTGTGCCTTCGTTGAAGGTTGTGCATCAGGGCTGGTAACCCGGTACGTAAAAATCCGCTACCAATCATTAGCGGACCGGAGTTCCGCTGTGGCGACCCCTAACCGAGAAAAGACGAAAGACACAAACAAACTTTGCATATTGTAGTACAAGGAAACCATGACTACTCTCTGAAATTGAGAAAACAAGAAAATAATTATCATGTAATTATAATTATGATACCCAGTCTTAACAGTGCATGGAGGTGCTTAATAAAAGCTTGTTAACTACATCTAAGTGCTGCTAAGATTGAGTCTTGCATGAGGAGTAACAGTAAACACAGCTGACCATCAAATAACAATGGCAAATGGTAAAGCAGCTTTTAAAAGCTGTTAGAACTTTACTCTGCCACAAATCTACAGAGGGGCATTTCATTTTTGCCTGCTGTTTGACAGCATTAAGTATTTTACTGGCTTTTAATCGGGGTCTATATTAAAACCGTGAAGAGGCATTACATCGAATTCCTCTCGAGCGGCACATAAAGACCGAAGTCTGAAAATAGCAAAGGCTCAGGCCAGTGATTATTTTCCCAGGGAAAAAAATCATTTGGCCTGAGCCATAGCATTGCCCTTTACCCACTGTAGTGAGATCTCGGGGTCTATATTACGTTATCGACTGCTTAGCTGTTGAACGCCTAAACGTCGTCAGCTAAGGGTCGGAAATGGACAGTCTTGAATGGCCAGTTAAGCAAATTCTTTCACCAGGAAAAAATTTGCTTGACCATGCCAAACTTACATAAACTTCCAACCCGTAAAAAAGTGGCCGTGCCCCCCCACACCCCCATAGCTAAATATACAAACTCCCAGATCACTCTACATTGGGAAAAGGGCAACTTCCCAACAATGGCCAAGCAAATTCTTTCCCATTGAAAGAATTCGCTTAACTGGCTGTTCGAGATTGTCAGTTTTCGATTCTTAGCTGTCAACAAGCTAAGTGGTCGATAACGTAATATAGACCCTGATCTCGGAGTTGGTATATTTAGTTAGGGGGTGTGGGGGGCACAGCCCCCCACATTGGGAGTGTGGGGGGATGAAGCCCCCCACTTAGTTATCTTTTAAATAGTGTGTGTGTGTGTGTGTGTGTGTGTGTGTGTGTGTGTGTGTGTGTGTGTGTGTGTGTGTGTGTGTGTGTGTCTGGTACTAGAGATTTCTTTCCCAGGGAAAGAAATCGCTGTTTTGACTGTTCATGGTTTAGTGCGCTCAGTCTTTATGTGTTGGTGAAGAGGCATTCGATGGGTTGCCTCTTTGCAATTTTAATATAGACCCCTGTATGTAAGTAGTTATTCATGGAGGGGGATAAAGCTCCATGCACTACAAAGAATTACGAATGTGTCTCATCAATCATAACCTTTGTTAATTCATTACACCTAGTGATGCCTCCACATGCTTCTGCCGTTACATCTTACTGACAACTGTAGGTGTCTAATATAGACTGTTCATATTTGCATTAATAATTTCAAGACTAAAGTATGATGTGCAACACAACTGTACTGATATGTGACCTCTGTCTAGTGCTGCTTAAAAGATACTAGCTGTTCTTCATATATTGCATACTTATATTGTCATAATTTTGTTATTTAAAAAAATATATTTCAAAAATCAAGCAACACAGGCATAACTGCTTAAACTCATTGTGGAAGTTCACAAATGAAGGTACAAAATGCAGTTGACAGTATGTATGTAGCTTGAGACTGAGATAATCTAAGTTGTTTATAAAATATTACACAAGTAATATTTACTATGTTTATTGTGACTTACAAAACCAGTTGAAGACCTAGAAAATAATGAGCACTTCCACTGTAATGATTCATTTATGCTGAACAGTTTGCCATTTAAATTTCTTTAGTAGCCCTTATAGCTCCAAATATCTGAACTTTATTCAAAAACGTGAGGCTTTAACTTGATTTTGTCATAAAAGCTCAGAATGCAGTCAGTGGAGTTTAGAGTATAAACCTCCAGAGCTCCACTGGAGTTAATGAGTTATGTGTTCTCAACATGGATGCAGACATTCACTTCTGGAGCTTTGCTCCTGAGGTGTATTTCTTGGCATTCATGTCTTGAACACAAAATAAGTTGATTGTAATTGTTTCCTCTCATTTGTATTAACAACTGTTTGCTTTTATTTGAGCTGTAGTGTTCCTTAAAGTTTGAAAACTTTTAGCAGGGTTCAGGGTCCACTGAATGGTCTCTCTATTTCTTACAAGTTACCACATGGCTTTTATACTGACTTCTATACCCCTAATATAATTAATTTACTCTTGCTGTGGACTCTTTCTTTTTTCCCCCACATTATATATTTGTTTAACTTTGTATCCAAGTCATTTGTTTCTCGCAGATAACCATTTCTGCTGTGGTCTCTTTTTCCACACCATTAGCCTCCAACATACAACACCTTATTATATTAGACTTTGTACCAACCTTTCCATGAAAAAAATGCATTTTCTTCGTCAACTGTAACTCATTCTAGTTTTGAGTCACAGCCTTTTTCCAAGCTCCAAACCTCTTTCATTATATTGTCAGTCATATGCAAGACATCATTTTGGTTACAGCCTCTTGGGTTAAGGCACACTCTGGTAACTGAGAAAAGTGTTTATAGACTTTACACAAGGTACATACACAGATAAGCTCTACCTCCAGCGCTCTTGTATTGTGAGTCTATGTTTCTCACCCCTCGCAGTCAATTGTTAAAGGTTTCATTTACCCACTGTACTTCATACTCCATTTGAACCACATTTCCTTTATGGTTTTTAGAATGTGTTGTAGTAACATAGTCAAAGGGAAGACAGAGAAGAAACAAGAATTTAAGTATGAAGTTTAATGTGCAACTATTTCTAGATGTTAAATTATTTGTGAATTGAGATGTGCATTAAGTGATGGAAATACTTTAACAATACTATTTCTTTGCTGATTTCATTTCTGTTGGTGACATTTCTCTGTCTCTAAAAGGAAAGTAGTATAAAAAAAACATCTGAGAAAGAGTATCTTATTTGTAAATGATCATTTTTGGGATAACACTCTATTTTATTCTGATGGGCATTTCTTAATTTTTTAGGTAAACAACATTGTTACTGTTCCTTAAGAAAACAATAATGTTGGAGCATGGAAAAATTTCATTACCAGCTTCTAAGACCACACACACACGCACACACACACACACACACACACACACACACACACACACACACACACATACTCACGCACACACATATGCAAACTCACATATGTGTATGTGTATACCTCTATATGTCTATATCGATATGTATATTTATGTCTATGTGTATGTAGCTAGATCATATATTCTCAAGAAAGCATTCAAAGACTAGTTAAAATGTAATGTTACTTACCTGAAAAGCCATATTAGTGTATTCCACGTTGTTAATATCAAAGTACAAAAAGTAAGGAGGGTCTATATTAGAACATCGAAGTTTCAAAACTTCGAATGTTCTAATATCGACACCTATTCAGCGAAAGCTGAAAATATCGAAGCAACAGAAAACCAAATGTTTTCCTAGCAAAAGAATTTGGTTGTCCGTTTCTGTTGTTTTGGTATTTTCAGTGCTGTGGTGGAAAGTTACGGGTTGGGTTCAGGTAAGTGTGCAATTGAGTGCGGGTTAGGTTTGTGTGCGATTGTGTGGACGTGAGGGTTAGGGCGGGTTAGGTGAGTTAGGGTTAGGGCACGGGTTAGGTATGTATGCAATTGTGTGGATGTGAGGGTTAGGGCAGGTTAGGTGAGTTAGGGTTAGGGTGCGGGTCAGGTAAGTGTGCGATTGTGTGGCAGTGAGGGTTAGGGCGGGGTAGGTGAGTTAGGGTTAGGGCGCGGGTGAGGTGAGTGTGCTATAGTGAAGGACCTTAGGGTTAGGGTTTGGGTTAAGGTAAGTGGATAGTTAGTGGTGTGTGTATAGTTTAGTGTAGGGTTAGATGTAAGATTTTAGGTATATGTGTGTGGATTGCTGTTTGTTTGGTGTGCTTGTGTTGTGTGTATGTGTTTTGGAACAGTGAATTTTTTCCCTAGGAAAAAATTCGCTGTTCTGTATATTCGATGTTTTCAGCTTTCGCTGAATAGGGGTCGATATTAGAACATTCGAAGTTTTGAAACTTCGATGTTCTAATATAGACCCTGTAAGGATTATCTGTAGGCTAGATACAGGATGAAAAAAGAATACCTGCGAACTTAATGACATGCAGCATACATCAGTGTGCACCATTTGGCATTCTACAGCCTTGTGCATTAAACAGTTCACATGAGCCAAAAGAAACCTGTATCGTTCAATCTGTAATCAACATAATTCTGGTAAAAGGTGGAAATGAATGTTTAATGATGTGGTTTGTACTTCAACAGCAGATGGACAAGAACTTTAGGGTGTAAATGCTAAATGTTTTTCCTTTCCTTATGTTTGTAGTGCAACAAGTTGGTTGACTGAATGAAAGGATCCTTTTCTGCCACAAACTAGCTAGAAAAATCAGTGTAAAAGAAGCTTTCTGCACAGTATAGTGTTAAAACTACTGGGTAGAATACAAAAAGATAACTTATGAATTCAATATGCATTCATTGTCCAGAATAAAGACACAAAGCAGTTAACATACCACAGGTAAGAGTCAAATATTGTTAGATGGCTTATTTATATAACATTAAGAGATGCAGTAACACAGTATATGTAAACCTGGAATATATGGGGGGGGGTTGTGTGATACACAAAATATCTTGTAAAGCAGATTTGGGCAACATATTTTTTGACAACTGGTGAAGCCACAAGTCACAAACACATTTTTCTAATCCCGCAATAAAGGTTATTTCGGGTATCACACAAACCAGACTATATGAAGTCCATTTTTCCACTTTTTTTCTGTTTTGGTATGTTAGAATGTTTTTCTTATAAAGCAAGTAAGCTATACTAAATGTTCAAGCTCCTGCTGAATATGCCTTTAGGTAGTTTGTGTAGCTTTTTACAAACAAGAGTATCTCGTGTGATTTTCTAATTTGAGACAACTTTTAATCTTTTTTTTTTTTTTTTTACTTTTATGTTGTTTGTTATTTTTTATGTATTTTATCACTTTAGTGAATGTTATTATTAGTTTTATAATATACATATTTCACTTATTTTGATTATTTTTAATTAGTTTAGGTAGTTAAAATTTGGCCTGTTTTGTGAATGATGTTTTTATTTAATATTTTTTTTTGTCCTTTACTTATTTATTTACGTACTTAACTGCCCATTTTTAGAGGGACCCAGGCTGAAAGCTGCATGAACTAGTGAGTTGTCAAGAAGATATGCACTTAAACTATATGTAATAATTGTGACATATACTTTAAACATATCTGAATAGAAAAGAGTATAGTATAACTATAGTACACAGTAAAAAATTTGATGACACTGCATGATTCTACACACAATAGCAAAGCACATATTAGCAATCAAACAGTTGTCTTCAGGTTATACAGTGCCTGCGTAGAACATGTTCAGCAACATAGTCAACACAAAGTCATTATAGTGATACAAATAGGCTAGATGCGGGGATAAGTGAGAAAAGATGTAGGAATGGGAACAGCATAAAGGTACCTGCTGAGGTTGTGACAGAGTTGTATAAGGAATGGGAACGGCATAAAGGTAACTGCTGAGGTTGTGACAGAGTTGTATAAGGAATGGGAATGGCATAAAGGTAACTGCTGAGGTTGTGACAGAGTTGTATAAGGAATGGGAATGGCATAAAGGTAACTGCTGAGGTTGTGACAGAGTTGTATAAGAAATGGGAACGGCATAAAGGTAACTGCTGAGGTTGTGACAGAGTTGTATAAGAAATGGGAACGGCATAAAGGTAACTGCTGAGGTTGTGACAGAGTTGTATAAGAAATGGGAACGGCATAAAGGTAACTGCTGAGGTTGTGACAGAGTTGTATAAGGAATGGGAACAGCATAAAGGTAACTGCTGAGGTTGTGACAGAGTTGTATAAGGAATGGGAATGGCATAAAGGTAACTGCTGAGGTTGTGGCAGAGTTGTATAAGAAATGGGAACGGCATAAAGGTAACTGCTGAGGTTGTGACAGAGTTGTATAAGAAATGGGAACGGCATAAAGGTAACTGCTGAGGTTGTGACAGAGTTGTATAAGAAATGGGAACGGCATAAAGGTAACTGCTGAGGTTGTGACAGAGTTGTATAAGGAATGGGAACAGCATAAAGGTAACTGCTGAGGTTGTGACAGAGTTGTATAAGGAATGGGAATGGCATAAAGGTAACTGCTGAGGTTGTGGCAGAGTTGTATAAGGAATGGGAACGGCATAAAGGTAACTGCTGAGGTTGTGACAGAGTTGTATAAGGAATGGGAACGGCATAAAGGTAATTGCTGAGGTTGTGACAGAGTTGTATAAGGGAATAACATTCAGAAGAGGTGTAGCTAGAAGGTAATGCAGGTAGAGGGGTTGTCTTCGGGTAAACTGAGCAGAAGCAGAGAGGATGGTATGACATCAAAGACATAGGACTGGCAAAAGCTGAAAGCAAGATAGGACATCTTGAGAGATAGCTAGTTTATACATTTGAGGCAAGAGAAGTTTGTCTTAAAGAGAGATTTGCATGAGGTTTGGAAATTTGAGAAATTGGTTATAATATGAAAATCCTGAAGTATTAAGTCTCAGGTAGTGGCTAAGAAGTGGCTTTCTGCTTGGTCCCCTATTTTTGTGGTGTTCTGTTTCCTGGAAGGTTTTATTAAGTGATTGTAAAGATCTGTCACTTTTGTACAATGGCAAGAAAGAAGCAAGTGAGGGGCATTTGCACCTGAATAGGATTTTGCGGATGAGAGTGAGATGGCTGAAGATTACACTATTTGTAAAACACATCTCCCTTCACTGTATTAAACATATGACTTGTATACAAACCCCTCAGTTGGTGTCTAACAAATCTTGCTGTTTTGTGGTATATGGAGTTAAGTTTTTTCAAGATGTTTTTTTTTCAGGTTACCCGTAGCTATGATTCCATATAATTGCTCTTGCAGAAGTAATGTCCTGACTTAAGTTTTTTTCTTGAGGATAGGGATAAGCAATTCTTTACATGATACAGGGCCCGTAGCCATTGTGTATAACTTATATTATGTTAATAACATGCTCAGAGAAGATGGGTTTTTCTTGGTATTTACATACAAGAAGTTACAGTTCATGATGGACTGCATAGAGGACGTTTTTTTATTCAGATGAGGTAGGGTAGCTGCTTTATCTTTTTGGCAGAAAATCTTCAGCTTGGTTGCTAATCTTTTTATAAAATGAATGGATATCATCCAGTCAGATATTGTTCATCAAAACAGTCTTGTTCTTGCTTAAGTTTTTCCATTCTGGAGAAGTATATGTGGCTGGGGTTGTAATATGTCCCAAAGTATTTTTAATAGGAATTAATAAGAATAATTAATAATTAAGCATAAAGGTTAATCATGAGATAAGGTAAGGGTGTAGACCTGTAAGCGGTTTAATATAGCTAATATGCCTGATATTATCATGGAAAGTCTTTGAACTGATTTTGAAATGACCCTGCTGACTATACCTTTTACACTGGGTGATGTGCAACCTTCATCAAAGACTATATTATAGTTTTAGGGTATGAGTTCTTCATCAGAAGGTCAAACAGAAACCTAGTTAGTAGCAGACATTTTTCAATGCTAAGTCATAACAGTATAGTTGAATGGTAAAAAGTTAGGACTTGCTTTTCCAATCAAACAGAGTGAGGCTGCAATCAAAGCACAGGTTTATTAACATATCAAAGGAAATCAAATAGTTATTTATTCTATTTCTTTATGAAAGCTGTGGAAGGCAAAACAAAGTTTCATAAAGAATATACAAATTCATTAGCATCAAGATCATTTTACTATTAATCTTTGCCTCTAAAGGGCAAAAACGTAAGCTCTCTGTTTGTTGGTTCCTTTAATAACTCATTAATGACAATCAAACCGATTATCATTTATTCAAATAAACTAAGAAATAAGCAGATCCCAAATAATGTAATTCGGATTGATCTGAACTGAGACCAAATTTGGATTTAAGAGTGACAAAAGGATGGAAAGCAAAATTAATGCTAAGTATTTTTGTATTATAAAACTGAAAATATGACATCCCATATAAAAATATAGTGCTTTATGAAGAGGTTGACAAATATTTTTGAGTAAGTTGCAGTATAAGGCTGCTGTCTGCATATAGAGAAATTTTATTTCTAATGCCATAAATGGGATCAAATTTTAGCATGACTTAAGGTTTCTCTAATATTTTGTGCTAACTGTTGAATGACAAATGCAATTCGTGGAGGAAACAAGTAACCTTGTTTTGAATCTCAGTCGTAATAAAATGACTCAGAGATAGAGGATCATATTTAACCACTGTACAATAATTATTATTATGTAGCAATAATATTAAATGTATACATTCTGCTGGGAATTCAATTTTACTTAGATCCAAAGTAGTAATTTTTAACTGGCAGCATCAAGATCTCTTTCTGAATATAACGTAAGCAAAACTGGATGTTTGCTCATTTAATGACAAGACTTTCTCTATATTGTCTTGAGTTTGCTTCCCTCATATAAAGACACTCTGACTAGGTTGAGTCAGTTCTGACAGAAATGTTAAATCCTGTTCTGAAATATCTTCATGAACAATTTACAGTGAATATCTGTATAGGTCTTACAATGCACAAAGAGCAGGTTAACAGATGTTCATGAATAAGCTACAAAATACGTCTATCATCTGCCAAAAAAGATACTTTATTATGTTCAGAAACATTTGTTTTAATGAGCTGCTTGTAGTCAACATCTAGGACCTTTATTATACATATTCTTTTTAAACTGATCCAAAGATAAGATCTTTAAATTGCTGTTCTAAGAAAATCCAAGAATGAAATGTTTGCATTCATGATATCTTTATTGGAATACAACACTGGAAAGTAAGGCCTAAAGTGCTTTATTAAGAGATTTTCTAAGTATCCTAACTCTTATTTTCTGGATTGTTCATTACCTTAATATGATTTTTCAGAGAAATCAACGATAAATGTCTGGCAAAGTATGTATGAGCTCTAGAAGATATTGGATATAATTAACTTTTATGTTTTCAAGAGTCATTTATAGTTTATTATGTTTAAGATATTGTGATCTAGTTTTATAATTTTTTTGGAAATCTTTAAATAAATTACCAGCTTTCTGGATTTTATTAGTTATGGTAAGTTAAGTTCAGTAGTAATAGTAATGATGATGATGATGATGATGATAGATGTTATTATTATTAGCAGTAGTAGTATCTGTTAACAGGCAGGCCTACTGCACACATAGCCCCTTTTCAGAGGTGACCTGGGAGTGCAGTGTCTGGTTAAAAATCTTCCTGAAGGTCAATCAGCAAATGAGGGCTGAAGGAATTAAACCCTGTACCATAGGAACTATAGCTCATAGCCTTATCTCTCTGCACCAACTGCCAGCACTCCTTTAATTTATTTATCACTTGTTCTCACTATATTTTGTGCTGTAAAAATATACTTTAATGTATCTCCATTATTTTTAGTATTACAAACATGATTCTGCTCTATATCATCAAATTCTGTGAGTTCTCCCATAAACCAAGGCTCAAAATCTTTCAGGCAGGTATGTCGATAGTCTTTATACTTAGGATGTATTTTATTAAAGAATTGTTGTGAAAGTAAAAGATAAAGATGACCTAAAATGTTAGATTGACCATGATTTAAATGAGTTAATCTGTCTTCTCTACTTGGCAGAGAGTTTTATTCATGAAAGAATACTGGGAGAAAAAAAATGATTTTGCTTGTGTATTTAATTGTGTATTGTGTGTTTAATATTAATCCCCTAAGTTCAAGATTTTAATAATTTAAGAAACCAGTGTGGTGGACCCCGGCCATAAGCAAACTTTACAATAAAAGGAAGAGACTTATACAAAAAAAAGGCCAAATCTCAAGTAGAAAAATCATCCCTGATCAGCATTAGTTAGAAATTGAGGGCCCTCATCAAGTCAACTAAAGCTAATTTTGAAAAGAAAGTTGCCAAGAATGCCAAGGAAAACCATAAGGCCTTCTATGGCTACATCAAAAACCTAAATAGCAATGCTCAGGTCTGTTCTGAGCTAGTACAAAATGGAACAAAATACACTGACCCTTCTGACATTGCCAACATCTTGGCTGACAGGTTCAGTGCAAATTCCCCCCCCCCCCACCTCCTGCAGGGCCTATTACCATTCCAGGGGATTGTGTAGGTCCAATTATTACTGATACATTGGTTAACAAGGCTCTATCTAAAGCTAAAAACACTGCCTCCATGGAACCAGATGGTGTCCCAGGCTGTGTCATACGCGAGCTCCAAAAAGAATTAACCCCGCATCTTAATACCCTGTTCAGTCTCCGCCTCTTCACAGGATATGTGCCCAGAGAATGGCGCACGGCAACAGTGGTCCCGTTACACAAGGGTGGGACCACAACTGACCCTGGGAACTACCGACCAATAAGCCTGACCAGTCTGATCTGTAAGGCTATGGAGCGAATCATTATGGAACTCATAAATGGAGAGATTGGGAACCTCCAGTCGCTGGACCCCTCACAGTTTGGCTTTGTCAAGAGCAGATCGTGCCTCCTGAACCTCGTGGATTTCTTTGAGACAGTTACTCAGGCTATAGATAAGGGAAAGGAGGTACACATGGCTTACCTTGACCTTGCTAAAGCATTTGACACCATTCCCCATTCGGGTATTATTGATAAGCTCACCAGCCTGGGCATAAACCCTTACATCACAAGATGGATCGCAAACTGACTCTCAGACAGATTCCATAAAGTAAGAGTAGCAGGATCTATGTCCGAATCCAGACCAGTAACGAGTGGTGTGCCTCAGGGCTCTGTTCTGGGGCCCCTCCTGTTTGGCATATACTTCTCAGAAGTACAGGCAAGCACAGAAGGGCTGTGGCTGACTAAGTTTGCAGACGACTGCAAACTGGGTGCTATAATAGAGTCTCCAGCCGACATGGAGATCCTCCAGAAGAGCCTAAATGAGACTGATGCATGGTGTCAAAGCCATGGTCTCAAGCTAAATGCAAAAAAATGCATAGTAATCCCCTTTGGAAAAAACAGAGTGCCCACAACCTACAACATAGGAGGTAAACCCCTGAAATCTAAAGAAGAAATAAGGGATCTAGGGACCCAAGTAGATAGCCAGCTTTCCTTTGATAATCATGTTGCCAAAGTGGTTAGAAAATCCTTCTATATGACCCATCTGATCATGAAAGGGTTTGCATCAAGATCTAAGGATGTAATGGTGCCCCTCTACTCTTCCCTCATCAGACCCATTATTGAGTACAATGCACCAATTGGAATGTACCTGGCTAGACATCTCCAGCAGCTGGAGAGACCACAGAGGTACCTAACCAAGAGAATTACTGGCCTCAAACAGTTGCCTTATGCAGCACAATTGAAAAAGCTAAGACTGCTCTCTGTTGCATACCGCTTTCTCAGAGGCGATCTCTGTCTAACGTACAGAGCCATGTCCAACCCATAATTGTTGAACATGCTCCATCTTAGCAAAACCAAATCTACTCGAGCTACGCGCTCTAGGGATATAAACCTCAACACAACAATGAATAGAACATGCTGGAGGGATAGATTCCCTTCGCAGAGACTTCCCTTACTATGGAACAGGGTCCCGATCTACATAAGACAGCGCCCCTCACTGTCAGTCTTCAAGAGGAACCTTGATGAGTGGAAGGCTAACAGAAAGTTCACACCGGGGATCACACCAACAGCACTACTAGATAGGGGCCAAGGGTACTAGCTGCTAGTACAAGGGTCTAGGGAACTACTAAAGGGGCGGTGAATACCGCACAACGTGGCTGGGCTAATATATGCCTTCGGGCAGATAGCTCAGTACCAACCTATGAACCTATAATGAAGTTATTCATAAAACTCAAAAAACAGCTAACAACTTGAGCTTTTCTAATGGATGATGAATCCAAACAACTTGGAAGAGAGTTACTTATTTTGTTTTGAATCTAATATTTTAAATATGATTAAACATTTCATCCCTTATTCAGATTAAAATTAATACAAGCAGCTATATAATCCTGTTACTATTGAATGTGAATGTAGTGAGGAAAATCTTCTGTGGTTTTAATTGTATAGCACCATTTAGGACTTGATTTCAAACTAGAATCATTGCACCTCTATTTTTTCTCAAAACAACTTATGATGCTGAGACAAAACTGGGTGTGGCAATTTGAATGATCAATGCTACTTTTGTCTTCTTTTCATGGGCCGCTATATCCAGTTTTATATTATCTATATTTTGAACTGTTGGTAATGGGTGATCTCATGTAATGTGGGCTTCATCATTTTCTATGATGCTTTGTGGCTCATGTTGTTTTTCAACCACTTCAATACCATAACATTTGCACAATCTCCAGTGCAACAGTCTTGCCACATTATTATGCATTTCAGCATACAGTCCTTCTGCCATTAGTATGTCATCACCAGCAACGAGGTGTGCAACTGTTTCCAGTTCTGTTTTACAAAACCTACATTTGTCTGTTTCTCCCACATGTTCATTGGACTTTGTAAACCAACGTGTACGTAGCCCACTATCTTCGGCTGCCAATGTTAACCTTACTTCTCTTGGTTTGAATTTACCTCTCCTTAACCATTCTTGCATTCGATCCTGATTAACATGAGGTTCTTCCAGAAGTTTTCGATACTTGCAACTATGTTTCTACATTTTCTACATTTCTTGCCTTCTCATCTGGTCCTTCACCTTATATTCTTTCTTTTGTTTTTTGGTACATTCAGTTACTGCCTGATTTTTATATACTTATGGTTTGATTTCTATTCCTGCTTGACACTGACATGCTTCTGCTAGACTAAGCAGAGAAGTCATCTTAGATTTATTTTCCTCATGTTTCAAAACTTTCACTACATTTGGGTCTTGTGAGGTCAGCAGATATGTGTGCAGTCCCATGATTGCAGATCTATGCATGTAATTAATTTTAAGGAGGCCCATCCCTCCTTCGGAATGAGGAATATATAATCTTGGTATGCACTGATTTTTATAAATCATTTGGTGAGCATGGAGCATCCTTCTTGTTTTCCTGTCTAGTCTCTCCAACACATTTTATGGCCAGTCAATTACTCCAAAAATGTAAATTAGGACAGGAAGACCAAATTGGTTTACAGCTTAAATTTTGCTCCTAGATGTTAACACTGTTTTCAGGATTAATTTAAGCCTTCTAAATTATTACTTATTAAGTGATATTTGCATTTGTTCATGTTTTATTGTTGATCCTTCATCAATTCCCAAACATTTATGCACTCCCTCTTGCTCAAGTTCTGTTATATCACATTCTTGTCCCAAACTGATGTTTTCTTGGTGCTGCAGTTCTCCTGCTTTAAAGGTAAGTTTAGCACATTTATCAAAGCCAAGTGACATTCTTATATCATTTAAAAAAGTTTTGACAACTTGCAGTTGTGCTTTCAGTTCATCATCTGATGGGCTATACAGTTTTAAATCATCAACAAAGAGAAGATGAGACGTCTTTACACATTGTTGTTTTCTAGGAGCCAAATTATAGCCACGGCCTAAGCTGTTAAGTAAACAGCTAAATGGGTTAAGGGCAAGACAGTATAGCAGTGGTGACAGAGAGTCATCCTGGAATATCTCCCTTTGAATTTCTATCTCTGGGATAATAATCTGTCCTTTATCATGGCTTAATTGTAAAGTGGTCTGCCACTGTTTCATAGTCACTGTAATGTAGTTGATCAGTGTAGTGTGTATCTTATACATTTTAAGCACTCTTTTATCCTTGAATGTAGGATACTATTGAATGCTTTTTTTGTAGTCAGTCCATGCCATACTTAGATTCTTCCCCTTTTTACAGTTCTCCATTATGACTTTATTTAACAACAAATGATCCCTTGTTCCATATGACTTTCTTTTATTGCCCTTTTGTTCTATTGCCATAATTGAGCTTTCTTCAAAATGACTATAAACTCTACTGGCATCAATTCCAGTGCATAGTTTATACATTGTCAGAAAGCAAGTTATTAGTCTATAAGTTTTAGGGTAGCTTGCACATTCACTCTTAAATAGGAGCATTGTTTTTCCTGTTGTTATCCCGGTTGGTATCTCTCCAGAGTGTGCATATAAATAGTTCTTACTCATGGCTAAATCTTCCTGCAAAGATGCTAATCCTTTTAACCAGAAGTTAGACACTGCATCTGAGCCTGGGGGTTTCCAAAACGTTGTTTCAATCTCTGTGGCTTTTACTTCAGCCCATTTCATATCCTGTACCTTTAAACTTCTTATTTTCTTTTACGTCCTCTGTCTATTTAGCATCTTTGTTATTTTCCACAAGATTTTCATATCTACTTCTCCAAAATATATCTATTTCTTCTTTTTTTTGTAGTATTTCAATTCCTTTTACCTTGTTTCCCAATTCTCTATAAAACTTTTTTGCATCATCAATAAATTGCGTATTTTGTATTTTCCTTTATATTTATATCTGTATCTTCTAAGTTTTTCCGCCTGTGCTGAGATTTTTAGTTTGTTACTTGCGATAGTGCATGATAGATCCTGATCTGTTCTAATACTGCACATTGCTTTTATCACATCTATCTTTCTAAGTATTTTTGTTGATCTGATCCTTCTCTTATACTCTTCTAACAGTGACACTTCTTGTCTTAATTGCTTTATAGTTTTCTCTATTCAATACTTCAATGATGGTATTTGATTTCTCCCCTTCCTTTCCCTCACTACCCTGTGTTCTTGTGGTAGAACTTTATCAGTTATTAATTTAGCTGCACCGTAATAAATTCTGTTTACTTCTTTTATATCACATGGGAATCTCTCTGGACAGATGTCCTTCAAGAATGCAACTGCAGTCCTGACATATGGGTTGTCCTGCCTCAGGCAGCCCTTTGGTCGGCCGGATTCCAAAGTCTGGGTCCAGCGTCGGCTGATGTCGCCTCCTCCCTGACGTCAGAGCGGCTGGGGTATAAAAGCATCAGCCGACGCCATCTTCTCCAGTCTTTCTTGCCGCGCGGTGCCCGAAGCAGAAGCAGTTCGCAAGTGCCGGTCGGCCAGCTCCTGTGTTTTCAGATACCGAAGTCATCAAAAAGCTAAGTACCCCATTGGGGAACCTTTTCTTCCTCAGCCGATGTCAGATAAAACTGCAAAAGTTAATAATTGTTTGTCTTCTGGTAAACAAATACCTCATAAGGACTTCCATTCTTACTGCCTTCCCTGCCTCGGCCCAGACCATGATGTCTCGGCCTGTGCTGCCTGTGCTTGCTTCAATAAGTGCACACTTAGGCGCTGGGCAGAATTTGCTGAAGACTTTTTTGGGGAAAATTTCTCTTATACCGTGCCGTCGGAACTACCGACAGCACATATTACCAAAAAAAGGAGGGACCGGGACCGACATTCACGGCCCGCGACTTCCACTGACACCACTCCAAAGCCTACCGTGAGTGCATCAGTCTCTTCGGAGGCGGTAATTCAACCGCTCCAGGCCGACGACTCCGCTTTACTGCACACTTCGGTCCCGGAGGCTACCCCGGTGCCAGTTGTTGATTTTCCTCCTGAAACCGAAGCCCCAGATTTGCCTGACACCATACCGGTGGACAAAGTTACTCCAGCACGTGGGGCAGCTAGGCCTCCTGTGTCTATGTCCATCAAGGCCTACACACGTGCTAAGGCTGCCAGCCAGGCTAAGTCTCACCCTCCTAAATCTTTCTCACAGGGTTCCACTTCTGATAAACAGATCATGTCTTTAGCTGCAGATCTAATTTCTTTAATCAGGGGCTCTCAGGCTCATCCAGACAGGGGTTCTCAGCCACCTTCAGACAAAAGGCCTAGGGTTGAGCAGGCAGATACCCTTTCCTCAGATGAAGCCTCTGGTGAGTCAGACCATTCAGATTCCCAGGAAGAATTCTTCCCGGCCTACGAGGATTCTGATGCTGATGAATCCATTCCCTCTGCCTCTCCTCCTGAGGATATTTCTTTCGGGGAAATTCTTCACTCCATGAGAGAACATTTTCAGTGGCAGGGACAGGATTTCTCCAACTCCAGGAAAAGGCTTCGGACTTTCCTTAAGTTACCCCAGCACAGGCCTTTAGCTATACCCTCAGTGTTAGATGTATTGAATGATTTGTACTCAGACTCGAGTGCTTCTCCTGATTCTCTCCCTCCGGCTCCTGTCAAGCCAGACAGATATTACAGGGTTCCTGAAGCTCATAAACATCTTTTTAAGGTCCACTCTGTTGATCTAGAAACTATTTCTCAGGGGCCCAAAGGAGTGGCCACTTCCACGGCCAAAAATCCTTTGCCCGCAGACAGGGAATCTAGGTCTCTGGAGAGGTGGGGTAAAAAAGTTTATACCTCAACCACCCTTGCCATGAGGGCACTTAATTGTCTTTTTCATATGTTTCAGTATCAGGATTTCTTGCTAGATGATTTGCAGAAAAAGTTAGCCTCTCCTGAGCCTTTAGATAGAAAGGCCTTGCAGGATTCGGTTCATAATACTCAGCAGGTTAGCAATCATTTTCTTCAGTGTGGTTATGATGCATTGGAAGCTTCATGTAGGGCAGCTATGACAGGGGCCGTCATACGTAGACATGCTTGGTTGAAAGAACAGGCATTGCCAGATCATGTTAAAGTAAAGCTTCTAGATGCAGCTCTGGAAAAACACAAACTATTTGGTGATAATGCACAGGGTGTGTTGAAATCAATAGAGGAAAAGGCTAAATCAGTACAAACAGTCAAAGATTTCCTCCAGGTTCAGCCACCAAGGTTCAGCAGGAATTGGCTTTCAAAGAATTGGTCCTTTCCAGACACAGACAAGTTCCAAAGGGGAAAAAACAGGCGTGCTCGAGGTAGAGGGCAATACCGATTCTCCTACAGGGGCCACCAATGGCAACCAACTAATCAGAGAAGTGGCGCAGGGACTTCTACTGCTCCACACGGACAATCACAATGACTTGACTTTGACACCACCGACCAAGGCTCAAAGAGAAGCACCTTTAGGCAGAAAATTATCTTTATTCTCAAAAAATTGGCATGTTTTAACAAAGGACAAATGGATTTTGGACATAATAGACAAAGGATACACGTTCCACTTCCATACCTTACCAACAAGGCAAGGCATGCCAAACCTGCCACAAAATCAAAGGGCAGAGGCACTCATACAAGTTTCAAAACTGCTACAAATCGAGGCAATAGAAAAAGTTCCTCCTCAGGACCAAGGCCAGGGATTCTACTCAAGAATGTTCCTTGTTCCAAAAAAAGAAAAGCAATGGAGACCTATACTGGACTTGTCTGCTCTAAACACTTTTCTCATTGTGCCAAAATTCAAAATGCTGACATTACAGCAACTTCTTCCCATGCTGGGCAAGGGGTCTTGGCTGGTTACTCTGGACCTCAAGGAGGCATACCTGCATGTCCTGATCAGACACAGCTACAGAAGATACCTCAGATTTCTTGCAGGGTCAGAGCACTATCAATTCTCAGCATTGCCTTTTGGCTTATCTACTGCGCCCAGAGTATTCACGAAATGCCCGGCATCAGTAGTTGCACATTGCAGACTTCAAGGGATACAAATATACCCTTACCTGGACGACTGCCTTATACAAGCGGACAGCAAGCAAGCCTTGATAAGAAACTTGGACTATGTCATTCACTTACTACAGGCTTTGGGATACACAGTCAACAATCAAAAATCAAGACTACTGCCATCCCAACAAATAATTTTTCTAGGAGCCAAACTGGACACAAACTCACAAATGGCTTTCCTCACAGAAGAGAAACAGGAACAATTACCAGATTACTTCAAAAGCCTAGCAAAGTGCACCCAGATGACTGCAAGGAAAATCCTGCAGGCCCTGGGTTTCATGGCATCTTGCATTCTTATGATTCCATTGGCAAGACTACACATGAGAAAACTACAATGGTACCTAAAAAGTTTATGGTCTCAACACAGCCACAACTTAGAAGCCATTATTCCACTTATTCCATGTCTACAAAAGGAATTTTTGTGGTGGGCACAGGCAATCCAGCTAAACAAAGGCATGTCTTTCAACAAACCTCAAGCAAGCCAAACCATTACAACAGACACCTCAGATCATGGATGGGGGGGCGCACATGGAGGGCAGATGCATTCAAGGGCAATGGACATCCCAGGAATTGCATCTGCACATCAATCAAAAAGAGATGTTGGCAATGATTCATGCAATCGAGGCCTTCGGAAAATTTCTTCAGCAAGGTCATCTGCTAATAAAGACAGACAACACCAGATATATAGATCTCT
This sequence comes from Protopterus annectens, assembly GCF_019279795.1. Lineage (NCBI taxonomy): Eukaryota > Metazoa > Chordata > Ceratodontiformes > Protopteridae > Protopterus > Protopterus annectens. Next base: position 1,413,615,718 of record NC_056744.1, read on the forward strand.
TTGCCTCACACCTCAATCATCATCTGAAGAAGTTCTGCTCAAGGACACACCATCCTCAAGCCTGGAGAATGGATGCTCTCTCCTTCAGCTGGAATTCTCTAACAATCTATGCATTCCCACCTCTACGATTAATGACAAAGGTGTTGCTGAAGATCAAAGCAGAACAACCAAAAGGTATTTTGATAGCTCCAGACTGGCCAAGACAGCACTGGTATCCATTACTAAGGAGCATAACTCGTACCAAGCCGTGGCCCCTGCCTCAATGGCCTCTGCTTATAACTCAGCACAATTACAGGACTGTTCATCCCAACCTGCAAACATTGCAACTGACATCTTGGAGGGTTCCATGACTTCTCCCCATATCTCTCTCTCTCCGAAAAAGTTCAAGAGATCTTACTGGAAGCACGCAGGCCTTCCACCAGAAAAACTTATTCAGCCAAATGGAAGAGATTCAACATCTGGAATGCCAACAAGGGTCAGGATGCATCAGTAATGAGCATCCCACAGATACTAGAATACTTGGCAGAAATGCTTCACAATGGCCTTTCATATTCTTCCATAAAAATACACGCTTCAGCAATTTCAGCAAAATACAACTGTGATCCACCTGTGTTTTTACATCCTTTGCTAAGACAGTTTCTAAGAGGGATAAAGAATATCAAACCATCAAAAAAACCACCAGTGCCTGCACGGGACCTCAACTTCGTCTTGAAAAAATTAACTCTTCCTCCTTTTGAGCCAGCAGCATCTTCAGAATTGCAATTTCTCTCCTGGAAAACAGTTCTCCTGTTGGCAATTACTTCAGCAAGAAGAGTCTCGGAGATACAGGCCCTCATGGCAGTACCTCCATTTCTCATTTTCCATCAGGACAGAGTCTCTTTAAGAACCAATCCTTCATTCATGCCAAAAGTGATATCCAGGGTTTCTCTAAATCAAGCAATTCACCTGCCTACTTTCTTTCCCAATCCTCAAAATAAAGGAGAAAAGCTTCTGCACACTTTGGACATACACAGACAATTGCACTACTACTTGGACAGAACAAAGGCCAACAGAAAGTCTGACCAACTATTTGTAGCTTACGCTGTTGGAGTACAAGGAAAGGCAATTTCCAAACAAACAATTTCAAAATGGATTGGAAACTGCATCAGATTCTGCTACTCTTTCCATGGAAAAAGTGTACCAGCCAATATCAGGCCATACTCCACCAGAGCTACAGCCACCTCCACAGCCTTTCTAAGAGGGGTGGCTACAAAGGACATTCTAGAAGCTGCTACATGGAGCTCCGTGCATACATTTTCCAAACACTACAACCTGCCTTTATATTCCAGATCCCGAGCAGGCTTTGCTTCTGCAGTCCTGCAGGGCATTTTAGCTACACCATCCTTATCTTAGATCCTACCACCCGCAGTTTGGCTATGGTATTCAACCCATATGTCAGGACTGCAGTTGCATTCTTGAAGGACATAGTACAGTTTTGTACCTACCATAAATGTAGATGTCCGATAGATATGCAACTGCAGTCAGGTTTTCCCTCCCTCCTACCCCTCTGTAATCCTCTTTTTTGGGTCCACTCCCCCTTTTTCAAATTAGCTGGGGATATCTGTTATGGTGTATCTGTTTATTACTGTTGTGCATGTATGGAATTTTTTATCCATTCTCTAAATTTAGCCTTCCTTGGAGGGCACCTGGCATCTGGGGCAAGAAACACTGGAGAAGATGGCGTCGGCTGATGCTTTTATACCCCAGACACTCTGACGTCGGGGAGAAGGCGACATCAGCCGACACCAGACCCAGACTTTGGAATCCGGCCGACCGAAGGGCTGCGTGAGGCAGGACAACCCATATGTCAGGACTGCAGTTGCATATCTATCGGACATCTACATTTATGGTAGGTACAAAACTGTACTTTCTAATTACTGCATTCATCTGTTTTATAGACATCTGACTTTTGGAGTTTTATTGATCTTCTGCATTCTATTTCTTTCATTGATCTTAATATGTTTATCTATCACTATTAAATCAAGCAATTCTCCTCTTAGCTCATTTTCTTCTAAACTGAGGGCACTTTTTTGTTTTCCATTTCCTGCGGACATTCTATAGAAAGTTCTAATGCATCATCCTGTAGCACATTCTCTTTGGTTTCATCCTGTGCCTTCCATCTCTTTGAGGAACATGTTCAATAATTTGGAAGTGTGTGACTTAATAAAGTTTTCAGTTTAAAGCAATGCAATGAGATAACAGAAGTGCATGATAATAACATCACCTAATAACTATTTGATAAATAAATGAGAAAAATGTGAGATGAAAAAAAGAACAAAAAGGGATGGGGGGGGAGAAAGAGTTGTAAAGAAAAATAAATTCAAGGAAGGCTGCTGTTTTGAAAATAAAACCAGACTTGAATAGCTGGATATAATATATATATACATCTTATGCAGTTAGCTAGAAATTACTTCATGACCATCTAAAGGGGGTGTATTCCTGGTGCTGCCTTCCAATTTAACAACATGTCTATATAAAAACAAATCAGTTGTTGAAAATAACAACACATAACCATTGACCAGAAGCTCTATAACTATACTGGATATCAACATCATGATCAAATAGTCTTTCAAAACATAATCAGAAGACTTTCTATTAGCCAATACAATTTTGAAAAAATAAATAAATAAATAATAACTTGGATGTGCTCTCGCTGTGATGGTCACTACCTATCATCCAAAATCTGGTGCAGAGTGTGAGGGGATGCTGTACTGACATTGATTTATGAAGCTGTGAGGATATTGTTGTGCATAAATGAATGCTGATACTACATTTATGGCTCATCTGAAGTGCTGAGGTTACTGTGTGGTAGTAAGTGTAGTAATCTTACAAGTTTTGCAAGCAGCCAAATGCTAAGCACCTTGCTGCAATTGCAAGAGTGAATAACTTTTTTCTGCTTTTTAACCGTGAGAAGATTTTTTTTTTTTGCTCCTCAACTTTTAGTCATCTTGGGAGCCTGCACATGGTGTCATATGACCTACCTACAGCTCTGATAGCACTTCTCATTCTGTTGATTGTTAAGGGATCGGGGAAAGAAGCAAAAATATATGTTGTATACTGTTACCTCCATATTTGTAATGAGGCAGTGAAAATAAAAACAGAACTCTAGCTTTGTTTTAAATCATTTGCATCTTTGTTAGGTTAGCAAATATACAGATGACTGAAAGATCAATTTCCTGATAGTCACCAAAGAAGACTACAATCCATAAACAACTATTTAAATGAGATGTCAGTATGAGGAACTAATAGTGGTTTGAACTTTATTAGGCCAAAATGTCAAGTTATGTTCTTTGAAAAACATATTTAAGAGAGCAATTAATATTAGATTGAACCAAGCTATCTGGAGTTGATGAATTCAAAGATCTAGGACTAACTTTCAAATAGTGCATTCATGAAAAAAAAACATGTCAGTAATATAAGAAGTAAAGTTTTTAATTCATATGTGAATCATGCTAAAGGCTATCTCTATAAGAGATGAAAATTTAGCTATATTGTACAAGTCTCAAATTTGACCAGTTTTACAGCACAGCAGTCCCTTCTGGAGTTACCTAGGTACTCGGCTTCAAAGACTTGACTGTATTCAGTGTCAGTTTACTAAGTGCATCACATCAGTGTATGAGCTGACCTACAAGGACAGATGTATCAAATATTTGACTATGAAAGGGATCTTAGCTTACTCAGCATTTAGGGATAAAACCACTCAGGCACGATTGAACCTATGTTTGTATTTTAATTTTATCAAACCTAGACTGAATGACTTGAACTTCTGTATGCAATTGAGTAAAACATCTAAATGTAATATTTTTTTTTGCTCAAATGATTCTCATAACCTGGAACAAATTGCCTGAAAAAATAAGAAAGTCAACCACAGTGGCATCTGTGATGCCCATGCCCTGGCCCAGCAATCAAGGAGCCTCAATCCTCACCACTAACACCAGAGAGGGTGTCTCATATATGAGAAATGATAACAAATACACACAGTAACATGCAATTTCCCTTAAGAGCACACAGAGATCACAGTCAGTCGGGGGCTGGTTGCTCCCTTGCTCTCCAGGTCCCTAATAAGACTCCCCACTGGCACAGCTATAGGGTCCAGATCTCAGCGTAGCTGGCAAGCTAACCTCAAGTACCTTCTCTTTCCAACCAGTGCTTCGTGTCCCTGCCCAAGTAGCTGACACACACACACACACACACACACACACACACACACACACACACACACACACACACACACACACACACACACTTTGAGATAAGTATTTATACATCTTCACAGATACTCCTGGGAAAGGCTGATACAGATTCTCCAGCTGTGCCCCTATGCCCAGACTATACGGTAGTAATTCCTGCCACCACCAGCTAATAATTATCAGCTACCCAAAGGCCCTTAAAAGGGTGTCCAATTATTACTGTGAAATATTATTATCCAATAGTAGTATAACTAAGCAATCAAGGCTTATTGGAAGGGCTTAGTACAGGATCACTTATAAGCATGCCACGTACTCTAGAGCTTAATTTATCTCTACATAAACCAGCCACAGTTAAAAAGGGTTTAAAAATAATTTAATAATAAATACTAAAAACACAAGACAATACTACTACACCACAGTGCTATTCAATAGTTCAGAGATTGCAGAGAAATACTTAAAACAATACAGTAGGAAAGTTCTGATCTGAATACAAAAAAAACACTTAGTCTAACCTTTCTAGTCCTATCTATTCCTAAGAGAAAACACAGTGCTAACATCCTACTTACATACAGAGCATAAGGCAGTGCTGCTGAGTTGGATATCAAGACAAAAAAGCTCACACTCTCTCTCTGAGCAATAGTTTTTAAAATCACTAACAAACATTTCTGCTGGGGCCTCTCAGATTACATCATTTTTGACACTTAGGCCAACAGGCTACATTATTTAGCAAGCTAACACCTGCTCAGGAAGCTACAACAATAAAAGACATTTCACATGTACACTCTAGTAATTATCCCTTAAGTTAAAACAATAGAAAGAATGTGCTAGCCCAGACAAACTGACTCCAAGCTCTAGAGATCAAAGGATATATTTGAAATAATTTTAACTTCAAAAGAAAGATTTGAAATGCTTGACTTAGTTTTCCTTACAGCAGATGGCAATGTTGCTACAGTATTGAAGTTCAACATTTTACAGTATTTTCTTTCATTTAAGAAACATGCCTGTATTTTCCATTTATATTTTACAAATGCCAGAATTATGTATCAAATTATATTTGGCTAGGCTGGCAGCCTTCACCCATCTCTACCCAATCTTCACAGCATCTTTTAAGACTATATTGGGTTTGTGGATGGGTGGTTAAGTATTTAATCCATATTTTAAGATGTCAGTGCTTCCACCAAGGCCTTAGAGCATACACATTGTTCAACAAAACATATGGCCTGTAACTTCATTAGTAAATTAATTGTAATGTACCAGCTTTTGACATTCTTCAAAAATGCAAAAGATAATAAAAATTATATTGTGCCTTCATAATCACTTATGAAGGATCAGTGTTGATTACCTATCCCACAGTCAGCTTTAATAAATGTTTAATATATGGAGTACACTAACTCCATTCAAAAATCAAGAGAAAGATAACCTTGTTCATAAAAAAACTATCTATATCAGTGGTGTTTTTACATATGAACATCACTTTTATTAGTGAACATCAGGCTATTGCACACTGTAGTCACCAGAGAACTGTGAAGCAAGCCATCTATGAGATATAAAAGCAGTAATATACTGTGTACATGACTACACAAATGTAATGCAAATAGCCAAGAGTAAAGTGTAGCATTAATCAGCAACAGCTTTAAAAGCTACTAGACAGTTTGTGTTTCCACATTGTTTTTTGTAAACCTCAATTTGTTTTTTTTTATTCAGCACACAGTTAACTTTACCAGAGCCTTAATCTATCCATCCATCCATCTATCCGTCCATCCATTCTTCCATCTATTCATCCATTTTCTAATAACCAGTCTTATTTTCTAATGAGGTAAAGTAATGACAAGTCTGTAGACTCCTGACACCACTAAGTACTATTAAGTATATGAATTGGGATAAAAAAGTCACAAGAATAATCTTGCTTCTGTTTTTTTTTTTGGGGGGGGGGATTATTTGGTACCAGTAATGGGGCTATTGACTTGCTTTCAATCATTTATCTAAAAAATCAATATGCTATAAAATTGCCAGCAGGCAGTTAAATGGCATTTCTACAAGACTCTGTTGGTGCTCCTCATTGGTCAATACTTGTCTCACTCTTTGTTTTACATTTTCATAAATATACTCCATATAGCAACTAATCTTGCCATGTTTGTACAGTAAACTGATGAGTTAACCCTTATCTGTTAAATCCCGTCCATAACAAAATTAGAAGAGCTCACCCAACATACCTTCAATACCTTTGAGTCTTGGCTTAAAAACTACCCTCCCCCAATAAAATAAAATAGATAGACTATTTATAAAGGATCTGATCATCATGACCCAGGGACAGTGGAGTTGGATCTTAAAATGAAATGTCCAAAAATGCTAAACAGTTTAACTACTCTTGAAATCATGTAGAAGACTATAACTTTACCCCCCTCCACCCTATTTCTGTTTTCATTCTGAAAGATTATTTGACATATGTCAAGGATTATTGATATTACAAAGAAAATTTGGGCTAGTCTTATTTGTTGATTTGAAGAAGTCACGTAGTATAAATGCAACTGAATTGCTGCAGAATTAAAACAATCCCAAGAAGTATGTTAATTTTAAAGTTCAACAATCTGGGAAGCAAAGTAAATTTAAGTGTGTTCCAGTTCTCTTAGTCAAATTTAATTCTGTCCACAGTTAGACTAAAATATATGTAGATAACATAGCATATTCCATATAGAACTTAAACAGAACCTTTTTCTGTCAGACCTACACAGTTACAGCTCCAATGGTATCATACGCATCCAAGCAGGGGATCTTATTCCCTTTTGAGACGTGACTGGAACACATTGGAGGGATAGGTTGTGTCATGAAGGAGCCAGTTCTGTAGAACCTTCTTCCACTCCACATAAGGCAAGGTGCTTCTCTTCCTCTGTTCTAATATGATTTGGATGGGTGGATGAGTAGCCCCAGGTTTGTCTTTGGTTTGGTACTCCTGTACCTCATGGATAGGGGAAACACAACTAAGTGCCCCAACATATTCTTGGTTGTCCCATCTCTAGGTCATTTAAAACATACCATGGGAATGTAAGGCTAGGCTTCTTAATATCCTCATAGATCAATTGCTTAGTTTAAGTACCTATGAGAAAATGAAATGCATGTTATTCACGTCAAAACAATAACTTAAACAGAAACGCACATTTCATATTACCTCAAATAGCAATAAAAAAGAAACTATTAGCCAAACTAAACTACTTGGAGTCACAATTGATGACTCTGTCAAGTTTGATTTTTGCTTGCTTTACTCCATCAAGAAAGATCTCCAAAACCTGTCTTTCTCTTTATGGTCATGCAAAACCTAACAGATATTGCCTGGATTAGCATAAACCTACCTTCTTCACTCATTATTATATGCTTCCCCCTATTTTGAGCATTTTCTGGCTTGTTAAATTTGATTTCTGCATTAGTAACTGTATTTAGAGCACAACCTAGAGCTGTTTACTGAATTTCCTGTTTGCACTTATTTTTAAAATCGTTTTTGTCTCAAAACTTGCATTTTATCTGTCTTTGGCCTAGCACTCTTATGTGGGGTCATTTACTGCACTGTTATAACTTGTTGATACTTGTGAACCTCAGCTATCTCTGAAAAAACAAAAAAAACAAAAAAAATCTTGCTTTTTTCCCACTTTTCTGAGATTTAAAAAAGTTCAGTTACAGGCTTGCTGTTCTTGAACTGTTTGTAAGTTTCTGTGAGGCCATTTTTTGCTTGGGATAAAGGGAAGTCTCTCTGTTGATCAGTGGCAATGAAAAACATTGAACAGCCTGCCTGCCCCTGTGGGAGTGGTTACTGACTTGAAACTGTAGTTTTATTGGCCATTTTGGGTCAATTCCAAAACTCCTACATCTTCCTCTCTTAAAACCCTCTTTTCCGCGGTTTTGCACGTTTTTGTACATAGCGCAACAGTGGGCAGCGCCGCCTAATTGGGTTTAAACTATTCCTGGCTCCACAAAGTCTGCTCTTCACTTTTTCCCTTAAAACTGCTCTATCTCTCAATTTAAACACCATATTCTCATTCTAAGGCCCTTCACTGGTCCAATTAAGTAATCCTACAAGTTAGCGCTATTAAACCATAAGCACTACTTACTCTTATACTCTCTACGATTACCCTGTCCTCTATTGGTCCATCTTAAATTCAGTTTCCCTATTACTCTAGCATGTCCAAAGGTCAGTCAATGGTTTCCTCTCCAGTCCAGCTGGTGAATCTGGGAATTCTGAGGCAATGTTACAACTGTCTCATGTACATGGACAATGCTCTCCTCCTCCAAACAGGTTCAAATATATGTGAGAGATGCAACTATTTAGCCAAACTGGAGGCTGAGCTCTCTCATTTCAAAACTGGTGTAACCAGTCAGGAGGAGAAGGTAACCTCACACAACACAATTCCAGTATCACATAGTCCCACCACATCAGCGAACCAAACACATAAATACACAAAAACATACTCGGAGGCTCTAAATAAAAATATACCTAAGCAACAGAGACCTCCAAAGCAGACATCCAAGCAAACGCTACCTCAAAACAAAACACACACAACACATAACCCACAAAGTCAGTGTGCCAAGCAGCCACAGCCCTTAAGGCTGAATAACACACCTGATACTCTTGTTATAGGTGACTCTCTTGTCAGACACACTGACGTCCTGCTCACCAGGCTGAATAAAGAGAAGGTCACGGTGAGCTGCCTGTTGGGTGCTAGGATCCGACACATAACGCAAGCACTCAGGTCACTCCAAAGCAAATACAAATATGACTCAGTCATTGTACATGCTGGTGTGAATGACCTGAAACATACCTCCCTGGTCTATATGAAAAGAGACATAGAGGAGCTCTCTGATCATGTAGCCCAGGCTGGTATGACCCTGACCTTGAGCAGCATCTTACACTCACCTAGAATGATGCCACAGTACAAAGACAAAATGATCGATTTTAACAATTGTCTAAAATTTTGGTGTCATTCAAAGGGGATCCAGTGTCTGTCAGCCTGGGATGACATGCTCGACAAGCCACGTTGCTTCACTAGGGACGGCTTGCACCTGTCACCACTGGGCTTTCGGATATTGGCAAAGGCTCTTGCCCCCCCCCCATAGTGCCTTTTTAGGCAAGGCTCAAAAGTCAAACCCACCCCCATAGACAGCACAAGGAACAAGAAACTAAGGGTAATGCTGCTAAACGCCAGAAGTCTTAACCTCAAGATGCACACACTCAAAGCTCTCCTCAGTATGGAGAACATCGATATCTGTGCAGTGACAGAAACCTGGTTCAAGGCTCCAGAGAGCACCCCAGCACTACCAGGCTATACCTCATATCATGCTTTTCGGCCCCAAAACCCAGACCGAACCACAAAAGGAGGGGGAGTTTCCATATTTATCAAGGATATTCACACCTCCAGGTTAGTGGCATTGCACGAAGTATCAGAGACCATCCATGTGCAACTAACAGTGGGCAAGACTGCTTTTCAGTTTATAGCATCCTACAGACCACCCTCTCAAAGTCAGGAATCCAACTCGGCTTTCCTGAAAACATTGGAGAACATGAAGATCTCTCCGAACACCATTATATTCAGTGACTTCAACTACCCAAACATTGACTGGGAGCACTACTCAAGCCCCAGCACCTTAGCCCAAAGATTCCTGGAAATTATAAACTCAAATGCTATGGAACAACTAGTCCAACAAGAGGGGACAACATACTAGACCTGATCATTACCAACATGGGGACTCTATGCTCAACACCAGAAGTATATCCCTCATTGGTAAGATCAGACCATAAATTAATTTCACTGGATGTCCACATCCCGACCCCACCCCCAGCCCAGAAAACCACAGTGAAAAACTTCTCAAAAGTGAACTTCTCACTTCTCAAAACCGAAGTGGAATCCTTCAAGGCCCCAGAGCCAGTGGAAACTACGGCCCAAACTGCAGAATCCTATATAAATGTATTCTACGGACATCTCCAGGAATGCATGGATCATGCTATCCCAAACAAAACCAAGACCCAATCATCCAAAGGCAGGCATCCAGTCTGGTGGACCCCTGTCATAAATAAACTGTACAACAGAAGGAGGAAGCTACTACATGATAGAGCAAAATCCCTAATAGGGAAGGCATCTCTGATCAGTACTAGCAAAAATTACAATCCTCATAAAATCCTCCAAGGCCAGCTTCGAGAGAAAAATTGCACAGGACACCAAAGACAATCATAAGGCTTTTTTCAGTTATGTTAGAAACCTGGGATGCAACTCCCAGACTTGTTCTGAGTTGATTCTAAACTACAAAAAATATACTGAACCCACAGACATCGCCAATATCCTGGCAGACAGGTTCAGTGCAAACTTCTCCCCCCCCCCCTCAAAAGAGCAAGTATCTATCCCGGCAGAGGGCTGCCTCCCAAACATCTCAGATGCTCAGGTGAAGGCTGTCCTGTCCAAACCAAAATAGACTGCTTCTATGGGACCAGATGGCATCCCAGGTTATGTCCTACATGAACTACAAGAGGAACTAATCCCTCAAATAAAACAGCTATACAATCTCAGCCTCACTACAGGATATGTGCCCACAGAATGGCGTACAGCAACAGTGGTCCAACTCCACAAAGGTGGAGCCTCTACGGACCCTGGAAACTATCGCCCCATAAGCCTGACTAGCTTAGTCTGCAAGGCTATGGAGAGGATCATCATGTAGCTCATAAACAAAGACATTGGGGACCTACAGACACTAGATCCTACCCAGTTCGGCTTTGTCAAGGGCAGATCCTGCCTTTTGAACCTGGCTGACTTCTTCGAAACAATCACCAAAGCCATAGATGAAGGGAAGGTAGTCCACACAGCCTATCTGGACCTTGCAAAGGCATTTGACACAATACCCCACTCGGGCATCATAGATAAGCTATCCAGCTTAAATATAAACCCCTATGTCACAAGATGGGTCGCAAACTGGCTCAAAGACAGAACCCACAGAGTGAGAGTTGCTGGAGCCATGTCAGGCTCGAAACCAGTCACAAATGGCATCCCACAGGGTTCTGTCCTGGGACCACTCTTGTTCGGTATATACTTTTCCAAGGTACAGGCAAATGTGGGAGGACTATGGTTCACCAAGTTCACAGACGACTGCAAACTGGCACCATAATCAACTCTCCAGCTGACACAAACATCCTTCAAAAAGGTCTCACAGAGACAGATAACTCGTGCCAGCACCATGGTTTAAAGCTAAATACCAAAAAATGTATAGTCATACCCTTTGTCAAAAACAATGTGCCCACAAATTACCACATAGGCGGAAACCCATTAAGTACAGAGAAAGTTATTAGGGACCTGGGGATCCATGTTAATAGCAATCTCTCCTTTGAAAACCACATTGCCAAAGTGGTTATAAAGACCTTCTACATAGCCCACCTCATCACGAAGGGTTTCACATCTAGATCAAGAGAGGTAATCGTGCCCCTTTATTCATCCCTCATCAGGCCCATCATAGAATACAATGCCCCTTTTGGGATGTACCTTACCCAACACCTGCAGCAATTAGAAAGACCCCAAAAGTATCTCACCAAGAGGATCAAGGGTCTCAAACAGATGCCATATGCTGCTTGGTTAAAAAAACTCCAGCTCTACTCAGTTGCATACTGCCTACTTCGAGGCGATCTATGCCTGACATACAAAGCTATGTCAAATCCAGAATTAATGGACATGCTCCACCTCAGTAAATCTAAATCCCTTAGAGCCACATGCTCGAGGGACTTGAACCTCAGCACAGAAATAAATAGAACTTGCTGGAGGGACAGGTTCATAACCCAGAGGCTCCCTTCACTCTGGAATAGAATTCCAGTTCATGTGAGGCAGAGCACCACACTGAATCTCTTCAAGAAGAATCTCAATAGGTGTATGGGGGATTGTAGGTTTGTCCCAGGGATTACTCCCGTGTCACTATTAGACAGAGGCACAGTAAACTAAACCTTAAAAAGGGCACAGTATACTCAAATCAAGGGGTGGCGTAAGCCATATAGAATCGGGCTAGGCTTATAATTGCCCCAGGGCAGATAGCCTAGTATGAACCTATGAACCTATTATAAACCATCAACACTACCTATAAAATTAAACTGACCTCTTGATAAATTTATAATCATCCTCCATAACACATCACTGTGTTGTACTAAAACAATTAAACTGGATCACACTCCCACACCAGCTTACCTCCACACATCTAATAACTGTCCACAACCGCCTATATTCCCCTGGTAAATGGCCAGCATTACAGAGCATTCTCTTACTCTTCTACTAGAGACCTTTGCTTAAGCAACAAACTCCCACTGAGTATCAGTAAATCATTCAACACTGCTGGGGAAACTCTGTGCTTCTGCTATGTTTCAGAACTCTGGAATGAAATCCCTACATACTTAAAACAGACAGATAAAGTTAGCAGATTCAAAACCTTGCTTTAACATCACCCAACCCAAAGCTAGATCTGGCCTTCCAGCTCATACAGCAACATCTTCTCCCTGGTTTCTGCTAATTAACAACTCTAGCATCTCTCTACTTTGTAACTTACCTAGTCTATTTACATCGTAAAATCTCAATAACACTCAAACTATCTCTTTCTCACTGCCTTTTCCCTTCCACAATTACAAGCCCTCCACTGTCTAGCCATCTTTTCTGTTATAGGTTCATAGGTTGGTACTGGGCTATCTGCCCGAAGGCATATATTAGCCCAGCCACGTTGTGCGGTATTCACCACCCCTTTAGTAGTTCCCTAGACCCTTGTACTAGCAGTTAGTACCCTTGGCCCCTATCTAGTAGTGCTGTTGGTGTGATCCCCAGTGTGAACTTTCTGTTCATGTAAAATGTACTGCACATGTAAAAATATTTTATTTTCATGTAATATATGTGGCTTAACTGTGGAGCTTTTCTGCTCAGGCTTCCACAGAAATTTTTTTTTGCCTAGTCATACTATCCTGGTTAATAAAGACAAAAATAAATAAATATATTTATATTGGTGCTGGAGGAGATGTTAGGGAGGAGATTGTAGGGAAGGTGAAATCAAATGACTAACTGCCAAGTTTTTAATCTCAGGTTGTATATTAGGCTAGCTAAAAATCTACAAATTATAACCATTTGTTATATGTCCTTGAAATGGATTCAATAAATTGACCTGAAGAGCTTCACTGTTGAGCTGAATTTGCCTTTTTTCAACAATAACAGTTTGGTTATGCTTTGAGACCCAATTATCATCACTTATAATCTACCCAATCTTAGATGCCTAAGTATTGCATATCAGCTAGGAAATACTGTAGGCTTCATCTTAAGATTCTTTTTATTTTAGTTTCACTGAGTTTAAGCACCAAAGGCACCAAGAAGTGTGGTAATTGCAACCAGTGGAAATACATTCTGGAATATAAAGAAATACTTAAAAAAAACAACATATGCAATTGGTTGGTTGTGCCCAAGATGGATATTGTTTTACTAAGGGAGTACTTTACCTGGCAAAGTATTCATTCTGCAAAGCTTTCTATGTTGGGAAAACTGAGGGAGAGAACTAAGGAGATGCATACATAAACACAATTATGAAATCTCAAATAACTCCAAAAATGCATTAAATAGACATACAGTCATTTGCACAGGTTTTAAACATTTTTTTTTATTATTTTAGAAATAACACAAATTTATTCTGGAGAAGATTTTTGGAAAGACAAATTAGAACACAATAAGCTAACTTGGCAGCTCAAATTAGAGGCAACATACTCCCCCGGTATAAATGAATGCACATATTTGGTGACAGTGTTAAAGAAAAAAGTCAAGAAGTTGTAATGAAATAATTTTATTAGTTACAATTTTTGGTTCCCATATAATTTTATATATAAAAATTATAAGAAAAAATATTGGACCAATTAACTTAAAGTGGACAATTAAAATTGTCCTATCTGGTTTGTTAGGTATTAAGACATATTTTAAACAGTGTGAATGGCCCTTTAAGAAAATTTCAAGGGACTTTATGTAAGGTCATAGGGACTCTAATAATTTTAAACAAAAATTATATGAAATTTTAACATCAAATTTATATGTACTATACTGAAATATTTTAATGAAGGTGTCTTATTTTTTGCAACTTTGTTATGTAGAGTTATAATGTTTTTTTTAAAAAAAAACATCTTTTTAGCTCATTTTAAAATGATGGATCTGTTTATTTTGAATTATATCAATAGTTAGTTTAATTAAACTAAATTATGCCAGCTTACTTCTATAAAAACCTTGGCTGAATGTAATGTTTTTATTCTGATGAAGTCTGGTGTTTCATGCAAATGAAAATCTCCTTGTGAGATTAAAGCTTAAAGTTTTACTTTCTGTGGCTATCATGGTGGTTTTGGTTATAATGGGTTATATATTCTCCCTTTCTGGAGTTAGTTCCTATTCATTTGTTGTATTTTTGTATAAAACTACAGCCTGAATATGTCCATATTATATCCTTATGCACAGTGACGAAAATAGGCTTAAGAAATCGATTCCCACTATTTCTACTTCTCTTTAAAATTGCTCTATGTAAAAGATGTCTTATATGAATGAACCTGTTTTCAGTAAAGGTAAATGTAATTTCATTCAGGCATTCATTCTGAAAGCCTTGCAGATACAGTGATAAGTGTTCTGTGGAGTAAAACTACTACAGTATTACTGAAGACTTGTCCCATAATATTTATAGAGGGTGTTTGGGACTATGGATTATGCACAATCATTACAACTGTGGGTAGAGTTAAATTAGCACTAAATCTATTATTTAGGATGTTAGCTATTTCCTTTGGCTCACAGTAGGTACTGTTATTATAGACTAGTTTTTAAGGTAGCTGTTAACTTCCTGATAAAGTTACAAAGGATATCTACTTATTATTTTTTCCATTGTCTATTTTAAGTTTGTATCCAGCTCTAAGCTTCCTAATGGTAAGCTGGGTAGAATGGGACCTTGTATAAGCATTAAGCAATTTCTTTCTCTTGTTATTTAGTTTATTTATATGAGTAATCCACCATATGGGTTTGCTTTTATGTTGTACATTATAGGTGGTTGAGCTGGGGATGGCCGTATCAGCACAACTATTTAAGTGGAAGTAGAAGTCAGAGGCATAGCGGCAGTTTTGCAATGGGGTCAGTTGGAAGAGGATTACAGTGACAATTACTTAGGTCATCAATGTGTTAGGTATTTGCAGGGGACATAGTATCAGTTTTAAATGAAATGGTCACTGATATATGATCTGATGAAACGAGGGAACATAACACACATTGAGATGTGCAAGAAGGGACCATATTTGTAGAACAAAATCAAGAGTACTTGGGCTCCCAGTAGGTGGGTTAACTGTTTGTAGAGGGAGTTAGCATCTGTAATGTTAAGGAAGATTGGGGCATGCTGGCCATTGGTTGTGTAGTCAAGCCAATTAATTGACAGATTGTTGGAAGTCTCACAATGTAAAGGTGATGGTATTAAAGGGGATTTCAGCTAATGGATAGCTGTTTTGGTAAGAAGGGGGTGTTCTATAGCTAGTTATGAAATGTTAATTAGTGCTGTTTAGAGTGATTTGGGCATCTAAGAGTTCAAATTTGGGGTTCTGATGAATCAGTCATCAGCAGATGGTATCCTTGACAAATACTTAATTGCAACCCCCCCCCCCAAATGCCAGTGAATCTAAAACATGCCTAGCACTTAACCTAGGAATAGAGGGAGTGCTTTCATTGTTTCTATAACCACAAATATATGAATGTGCTCTTGCTACAGGAGAGCTTCAGGTTCAGGCATATTTGGTTAAGACTTTTGACAATAATAGTCAATTATTAAAGCCATAAGTATAGCTAGATGTTTTTGCTCCTGAGGCTGAACTAGTTGTGGAGAAAAAAAAGCTCCTTTCCTTAGACCTGAGGTGCAAATAAATAAATAAACATTAAGTCTTTCTTCTTCTAAACTGTAGCTAAAAGCTATAACAGTTTATGCAATACACAGACCACGGGTCTATATTATATCATCGAACGCATAAAAAAGCGAACGCTGATTGATTGACCTAATTTAAGCGAAAGCTTACAATCTCAAACTGTCAGATCAGAGATTTTTTTTCCCAGGGAAAAAGATCGCTGATCCAAAACACATACACACAACACAAGCACACCAAACAAACAGAAATCCACACACATACACCTAAAATCTGATACCTAACCCTATACTAAACTATGCACACACCACTAACTACCCACTTACCTTAACCCAAACCCTAGCCCTAAGGTCTGTCACTATTGCACACTCACCTCACTTGCTCCCTAACCCTAACTCACTTAAATCCACCCTAACCCTCATGTCCACTCAATCGCACACACACCTAACCTGAGCCCTAACCCTAACTCACCTAAATCACCCTAACACTCACATCCACACAATCGCACATTTACCTGAATCCGACCGGTTACTTTCCACCATAACACTGAAAATACCGAAGCAACAGAAATGGACAACCAAATTCTTTCCCTAGGAAAAAATTTGAGTTTCTGCTGCTTCGATATTTTGCAGTTTCGTGAAAATAAGTTTGATCAATCAGCGTTCGCTTTTTTAAGCGTTCGAGGATATAATATAGACCCTACACCAGGATGGGTGCTCCCTTTGCCCCCATTTACTTATGCTTCTGATTAAAGACATTTACCCTTTCTTTGACTCTCAACATCACTCTGGATATTGGCAAAATGCCACTAAAAACCAGTGCCTTTCCTGTATTGTCCACATGCACAACAAGATTAGGCATATCTTTCTGTTTCTCTGAGTAGATCAACTTACTGTCATCTCCCTCACACTGTCCACTACCAGATCATAATTGCATTTGGCATGATGGAGGGATCAAACTGGCTAAGCTTAAGATGGTCCACAGAGGCAGCTACCTAAGAGACCTTGTTACATCCTAGTTCCTGGTAGTAAAAGACTGGTAACCATCATCCTATTCTCGTCATTCCTTGTGAGGGTGGTGTCCATATGCCTGACAGTAGAGTCACTCATTACTAAAGCACTACTGTGGGTGGACGTGGTCTCAGTAGGCCTTAAGGCATTGGAAACTACCCCCTTGTGACTCCTAGATGTAAAGGTATGTGTAATGTTATGGGTTACGGGTAAAGATTGGGGTGTGGCTGTGATGATTTAAGTTTCTTATTCCTTAGTTTTGGAGGATTAGGAAAAGTTTACTTAACAGCCTCAGCATAAGCTGGTGTAGTGGAGGTGTTTTCTGATGTAGGTGTGTGTGTGTGTGTGTGTGTGTGTGTGTGTGTGTGTGTGTGTGTGTGTGTGTGTGTGTGTGTGTGTGTGTGTGTGTGTGTGTGTGTGTGTGTGTGTGTATGTGTGTGTGCATGTGTGCATGTGTGTGTGTGTGTGTGTGTGTGTGTGTGTGTGTGTGTGTGTGTGTGTGTTGTGCTAATGAAACGTTTTAAGCTGTTTTGAAATGAGACAGAAACCTTCAAGTACAATAAATATACCTCGTACATACTGAATTGTGAAATCAAAATAAAAGGTTTTGGTCAGTATAAGGCATTTGCTACACTGCTTCAGAATGCACAAGGATGGTGACAGAAGGGAAATGAGTTGAGTGAGATTCTATCATGCCTAGTGGAATTGAATTGTTACAAGAAAACAGGATAGCTTAATAATCTATTTATGGCATACAACAAAAGGGCGTAATGGACTGGGCTAGAAAATGTGATAATATTGGATGTGGCTAAAGGATTCAAGAATATGAGAAGTGGCTACAACTAGTAGACTTAGTACTTGATATGTCACATTGTAATACTTGTAAGTGCAAACAAGTGTAAAGTAAAAGCAATATGTAGCAATAGTGAAATAATCAGTTACAACAGGCTAATTTAAATCAGACAGCATTAACCAATAGTTTCATGTGGAGTAATTGTGAGCAATAGATTCAGTTTCCGTAACAGTGGAACAATTGGTACAAACCTCAGTGCAACAACAGCAGTGATCTAAAGTAAGATCAAGTGCAATCAGTAGCTGAAATTTTAGGTTAAATCTGGTATTGACCTATCTACTCGCAGCAGTGAGCAACAGATAATCTTAACTCAATGGATCCAGGTACAGTAACTGTATCACAAAGGTTGATGATATTCTGATCAAATACTTTCAAGTGCAGCTACTGTAAGACAAATATTTGCAAAGCCATAACAAAAGACTCAGTACAAGCTAAGTGTATCAGACAGTTGTAATACAATAATCTCCAGTGCAGTACTGAACAGCAGTCGCTTTAAACCCCACAACAGCAATGCAACGGGGATGCAATAACACCATTGTTTAAAAAGTGCAAGCAGTAACAAATAATAAGTTAGTTTAGTTTCTGACTGAGTAGTATCAGTAAATGGCAACAGTGCAAAAATTATCTGAATTAGTATCATCAGCAGTACAGTATTAAGTTATGTATTTCTAGTAATGAATAACAAATGCAAAAGTATCAAAGTTCACAGTTCAAAATTACTTAAACGTAATTACACTACAATCAGCAGAACAGCAGATCTAATTTAAATGATGCAAGTAGATGATTTGGAATCAGGAAGTTAATAAGTACACAACAGCCTGCATTGTAAGTAATGAGGCAGTGGTAAGAAATTCTGTGAAGCTAACTTAAGTGCAGGCAATCAGATGAACATTCTAAGGCAACATTGTCCACTTTATGTGACAAACAACAGAAAAAAGTATTGCTATAACAAGTGCAACCAATCAAATAAGCAACATATGACACCAATTTGCATTATCTGTAATGCAAACTTATTTGAGAGCACAGAGTCAGATAAGTAAAAGCAGGTAATAAGTTTCAGCAGAATAAGGCATGCCAACAAATGCAGATTTGTTGAATAAGAACAGTACTAAAAGTGGGGTTCAGTCTGTAAAGTAATAACCAAACTGTGGTTCAGTCAGTAAAGTAATAACCAATAAACCCACAAATGCACTGTGATTTCTAAGTATCAGTAATATATTGGATTCAGGCTTAATAATAAGATCATGTCCAATAGTGCAACAATGTTTAGAGAGAGGAGGCAGTGAAATGTATGTGATCTACATACAAGGATGGTGAGGATGTCTTACCTGTTGCAGACTAGTGTGCTCAATAAATGAAACTTTCTGTTATTTAAAGTCTGTACATCCCCATATCTGCAGAAACTGACCAATCAAAATGAAGGCCACTCTCATGCAGAAGCTGATTAATCAAAAGTAGGTAATATGATCTTTCAATGGAACACATTCTCAGGTAAATGTCATGTGGAAGCTTCTACTCTAACTACAGGCTTGTATATTGCTGAGCTGGTCTTAGGACGTTTATGGAGTCCTTATTGTGCCGTACAGTCAGTAAGAACCCAGATGGAAAATGTCTTCATGGTCTTCTTCTCCTTCTCTGTAAGCCTTTGCTGTATTCAACAGATTGCACATTAGAGTGCTGTAAACAGGACAGAGGTGAGGAGCACTGAAATCAATTGCAAAAACTAACCATCAAACCAAATATTTTATTTATTTAACATTTGTTAACTTGTCCAACTTGGAACAAAGACAATTTTAAGCAGAGGCCTGGGGAGAAATCTTCCAGATGCATGTCTTTGTAATGTGGGAGGAAACCGGAGTGCCCAGAGGAAACCCACATGAATGCAGGGAGGACATGCAGACTCCACACAGAAGGCACCCAAGCCAAGAATCAAACCGGAGAACCTCTTGCTGTGAGGTGACAATGCTACTGCTGCACCACTGCACCCTCCATAAATATATTTCTTATGGGTGATGTCAACTATCCACACATGAACTGGCTGGCATGTACCAACAGCAAATATGCCCAGAGATTTCTGGACTTTATGTATGCTAATATGTTTGATCAAGTTGTCCCATCATCCAAAATCAACCATGAGACCCTCTTAAGCTGTTTAAGGAAGATTAGAAGTAAGCAACAAGTCTGTACTGAACACATCTCTGATAGCCTTTTCCCTGGCACAAAAGACATTGCTAATATTCTTGCAGTCAAATTATCTTCCATCTTCACCCCACCATACTCCTGTCTGTGTCTTTCATCCTCCTCAAAGCCCCTCTTTTGAAATATTTTTGGTATAAACTTTTCTGGCATGAAAGTTGATATACATAGACTATGGCTAATCAAGTTCGCTGATGATTGCAAACTGGGGAGCTCTTAATAAATCCCAGTTTAATACTTAAATTCTACAATTAGGGCCAGATCAAATAGATGCTTGGTGTGTTAATCATGGGCTTACCCTCAGTACCAAGAAATGCAAGAGATTCCTTTGGTAAATCTAACACTACTGCTGCTTACAGTAAAGATAATATTACATTTACTCATCAGGAACTCCGATACCTTATAGGACGACAAACTCTCCTTCTACCATCACATCTCTATGGTGGTTAGGTTAGAAAATCCTTCAACATGTCCTTTGTTATATCTCCTCACAGTATGCCTCCCTTATTAAGCCCTTAATTGAATACACTGCCTCCTTAGGCATTTACCTAACTAACACCTAAACCAACTTTGAGATACCTTAATGTTACCTCACAAAAAGATCTCAGGTATCTGTACTGTTAGCTAATCTGGTGCATTAAAAGTCTTGTTCCTCTACTCAGTATCATATAGACTCCTGAGGGAGTTCTGCTTGTGGGCCATGAATGACCCTGCAGTTGTTGAACTCCTTCACCTAAGTAGAACCAGTGGTAAAGCAAATAACCTCTCTAGAGAACAAAGCCTATCACATCAGCAGCACCAGGTGGCATATCAAGCATGACAGGTACCCATCTCACAAAATACTCCATTCGTGAAATATGTTACCCTTAAATATCAAGCAAAGTACTTCCTCCACAAGCTTTAAAATTAGTCTGGATGACTGGATAGTTGATCAAAAATGTTCAACTGGAATATGTGGGGAAAAACTAATTGATGGGGGGCTTGTTAGTCTTCCTGTCTGAACTGGGTAATGTGGATGAGCTTCTCAGTGGTCTTCTTGGCCAAAGGCTTATTAAAAATGTATGAAATTATGATGGTATGAACCTGTGAAATTGAATGAAGTTTCTGTTGTACACTGAATTGGTAAGAGACTAGATGGAAAGTGGTTTTATGGTCTACCCCTCCTCTTTGCTACAGGCTTCTGTGTATATCAGGTATATATGTATGTGCGTGTATCACAAACTAGTGGATGATATGAATTCCCTAGAATAAAAGATTGCATTGGCTTTATAGGAAGGGATGAAGAAATGAAAAATGACACTATAGAAACAAAGTCGTTAACATTTGTGTTCCACAATACACCAATCACAGACACTTTACAATAGTCTACTGGAGTAACATAGCAGAAATGGTGGCTTAGTTATTTTAGTCTAATGTTTCAAGATATACTTGTGAACTTGTGAGTGAACTATGTCTTTGGAAGCCCAGTCAGTATGGAGTGGTACATTGTCCATAACATCAAACATCAATACTTCATCAGCTATGTCCTAGGATGTAAGCTTTTTGGTGATACACAACTTAGTCAATGCATCATCACCACAATCATCACCATCATCATTACCACCAGCATGGGTGGTGCAGTGGTGCAGCAGTTAACGTTGTCACTTCACAGCAAGAGGTTCTCTGGTTTGATACTCAGCTGGGGTGCCTTCTGTGTGGAGTTTGCATGTTTTCCCTGCATTCATGTGGGTTTCCCCTGGGTACTCCGGTTTCCTCCCACAATCCAAAGATATGCATCTGGAGCATTTCTCCCTGGGCCTCCACTGAAAATAGGCTCTGTCCTAGTTGGACTTTCCTGGTCAACAAATGATTAAAAAAATAAATAAAAAAAATCATCATCAGAATAAGGAACAGGTCTGCATTTAAGCCTGAAAACTGTAACTTTGGCACTCATTGAAGGATAATAATTGTGTCATCTTCCAGTATCTTCTGTAAGTACAGCTTCATGGTTAATACTTTAAAACTGTTAGGCTGTATTACCTTATTTCTCTAAAGCTAATTTTAAATTCGTTCACTCTTATTTGCCTTAATGTGCTTGGACGAAAACCTTTAATAATTATCAAAGGTGATGTTTTCTTTTGTTCCTTACAAAGAAATTTCACAACAGCATCTTTCACTACTTTAAAAGTCTTCAAGGAGGTAAGACTTGTTGCAAAACTGTAATATTGCTTATTCACTTGAATTTGAGTTCATTCAGAGGGTTAATTCATAGGGTTTATAGTCCTGGCATATATGGTAATTTGTACTCATCAATTATAACCTAGCTGAGCTTCTATATAACATAGTGACTGAAATGCTTTCCTATAATACCATGTCACTTAGAAATTTCAAGTTTTTCTGACCATTGATTTCATATTATTATGTATATTCTGTATATTGTATTTATCTCGGATATTGTACACTAATGTCACAGTACTGACAAACTACACAATGTTCTGATTGTAGATCTTACATTATTTTTATGAATTCTATTGAGTTTGACAAATGTTCATGTATAATTCACATCCATAGTGTAACTGAACTTAGTTGTACTGTTATTTGACTGAAATATGCCTCTGCATTTTATAATGTTCACGCTATGGCATCATACACTTTTTGCCTTTTTCTTTGTCACTGTTTGCTGTTATTTTTTAGATTTTGTGCAGGAGAGTTTTCTCCCCTTGACTGTGCTGGAAATGGGTCAACCTATTAAGATATTTTTAGTTATCGAATGTAAATAAATAAATAAATAACTCGACTGTTGTTATTTTTTAATGGGGGGGTGATTAGAAGGAAAATGAAATCCCAATGGAAACCCATGCAGATATGAGGACAGCATCCAAACTCCATAGAGTCAGTGACCATAGACCAGGACCCCATTCCTGATCTACACATATACCTATAATTGATATGTCTGCACAGAGCTCTTTAAATGTTTTGAAAAACAGACTAGCATTCAGAAATCAGTCTAGAGCAAGAAAGTTCTAGCTATTGTTCCTGTTATGAAAGAAACAAATTATGTTCTGTGGCATTTTCTAATAATCAGCAGTAGTGATGAATTTGGGATACTATTGTCTACAAAGTCATAATAAGAAAGCAGCTCTTTGATAATAGCATATTAAGAGAGATGTGAAATAAGAATGTAGTCCAAGATGAAGTGGCAACATTTTTCTCTATTCTTTTCTAAATAGCCAACATGAATATTCTTTTTCTCTCCCAATTTACTGATATTGATAATAGCAAAAGAAGGGCTGTCTATATTATATATTCTTGATTTCTTTTGATTTTTACTGTATGCCTCAAAAACAGTGAGACAATAGCAAGATATATCTTGTAACTTTTTCTTAGAACCAAGCTCGAAATTCCAAATATTGTTTAAGCAATTATTATGTTTCCATCCTTGTAAGTATTTCACACTGATTTAATTTACTAATTGGTGGCCTATAACTTTGATTATTTGTCTAGGAAAATGGTGGGAACTTTTACTGAACCAAATACAAAAAAGGTGAAAGAATAATTTAGCTTCTCACATTTTATTTATCTGTGTCACTGCTCAATCCCAACCCATTTTAACTCCCTCTAGATTTGTAGTTTAAAAGTATACCTGCAGATTAGCATAAAAGAAACAGCTATGTGACTATGTATTAGTTTCTCTTCTATTTTTGTGATAAATCTAATCATGCTTCAGATGTTAGTCATGCTGTTGCCAAGTGGAAATACAAAAAAAAACTGAGTTAAAATATTATATGTTCAAAATAATTGTACAGGAAATAATATACCAGCTCAGAAAAAAAGATGCCGTTGTTATGTGAGTCTGTAAATGCCCGGGCATGGCTACCTGAATCCAAATTAATATTTTTATCAAAGTTTATCAAAATAAAAATACTTTTTAAAAAGATTTTGCATATAGTGATTATCTTTTTTGTTATATTAGTTCTGACCTTTCTTTAATCTGCATCTTTACAGTTCAATCTGCTTGTGGTCATACAACGCCCCCTTACTAAAAATCTCTATGAAACTCCATTCTTAATAGCCTCAGTTGACCTACTGACTGGTGTACATTAGGCCCACTTACATTAGAGACAGCTTCCTCTTTTAAAGCCATCTTTCACCCTATCCTTTCCACATCCTTTCATCACTTTTCTGTTCACACGCGCGCGCGCACACACACACACACACACACACACACACACACACACACACACACACACACACACACACACATAGACATAATAAATCGAGGAGTAAACTTTCAGTTCTTTCTGTCAGACCTACTATTGGTTATACAAAAGAGGTTAACAACTGCAGGTTTTGAAGGTTTACAGAGAGTTGTTTTCTTGTGATTGTTGTTATTGTTTTCTTGTAGGGCGGCCATGGTGGTGCAGCGGTTAGAGTTGCTGCCTCACAGAAAGAGGTTCTCCAGTTCGATCCTCGAATGGGGTGCCTTCTATACGGAGTCTGCATGTCCTCCCTGTGGTCGCGTGGGTTTCCTCCAGGTGCTCCGGTTTCCTCCCACATGCCAAAGACATGCTGTAGGTGGATTGGACACTCTAAATTGGCCCTAGGTGTGTGTGTGTGTGTGTGTGTGTGTGTGTGTGTGTGTGTGTGTGTGTGTGTGTGTGTGTGTATGTGTGTGTGTGTCTTCTGTGGAAGGTTGGGTGCCGGGCTGGCAACCCGACACTGTAAAACTCCACTGCCAATCATGAGTGGACAGTGATCCGCTGTGGCGACCCCTAACCGGTAAAAAGCCAAAAGAAGAAGAAGAAGAAGTTGTTATTGTTTACTTGTGATAGCTGCAGACACATGTGCATATAACAATACAAGTGAAATAGAACTTGGCCCCTGTAAGGCTATTTTCTCCTATCTCTGTTCTTTTTAGTGAAGCTTGCAGTAGCAGACAATCAACTGCCAGTTCAAGCAGCTATACTTCAATTCTGAGTCGGGTAAACTCATACTAAACAAAGCTGAACCATGATGTAGAAGAACATTTTAATTCCATTGAAAGTGTTTTCCAAAATGACCTGCACATGTTATACAGAATATTTAAAAAAAAATAGCAATACTCAGTTCAAATGGGAGAGTATAATTTTAACAAAAGTCATTCCATTGAGAAAACACTTAACTTAGGTAAATAAAAAAAATTCAGTTAGAGGAGGTTAGGTGAAACTCTTAATTTGTTTTTAGTGGGAGATGTAAAACTTGCAGATTCATTAATGATGGATCTTATGTCAATGTAAACAGTTACCATAGAACTATTAGTTGTCCTGGACATGTTATTTCAGGGGGTAGATTATTTAGCCACCTGTGTCTCCTGTACATCATTTTATGTTGGTAATACTAAAAGAAAGCTAAAAGACAGAATTTATAAACATATAAGAGATACTAAAAATAGGAAAACAACTAATGTCTTATACAGACTGTGACAACCCTCCACTGGACCAGTAATCAAGGAGCCTTAATCCTCACAGTGGGGGATGCTCATTGGGAGGATAAGTACAAGAACAGTATTTCCAGATGCAGCTCTCTGCATCAAGTGCAATACCCCGTAACAGCACACAGAGACCACAGTCAGTCCTATGGAGCTGGTTTCTCCCTCTTCCTCCAGATCCCCAATAAGACTGCCCACTGGCACAGCTATAGAGTTGAGAGCTCAGCTGAGTGACCAAGCCAAGACCACTAGCACCCTCTCTGTCCAACCAGTGCTTCGTGTCCCTGCCTAAGTATCTGACACACAGGCACTCTTTGAGGTTTGATTTACACACACACACACACACACACACACACACACACACACACACACACACACACACACACACACGCACACACACACCTGGAAGAGGCTGGCAGAGGTTAACTAGTGATGCTCCCTTCTGCCAAGACTATAATGTAATTACCACTGCCACCAGTCAACTCGTTATTAGCTACTTTAAGGCCATTAACAATGGTTGTCCAATCTTACTATGTAATATTAATATTAACACAAATGGTAGTTTGACCAAGAGCAAGGCTATTAGGAGTAGCCCACACAGTGTCACCAAATAAGTCTGCAAGTACTCTCAAAACTTAAATACCTCTACACAGATCAGCCACAATGAAAAGTTTAAATATATTGAATAATAAATAATAAAAGAACAGGACAATACTAAATATATATTCACAGTGACATCAGAGTTCAAAATCACAGGAAATGTTTAAAATAACATTACAGTACAGTCTCAAATAAGTAAAGAAAAACATCTAAACTAAGCTTTACTATATTCCTGACTGTATCTAAGAGAATTTCTATTCCCTAGTGACTTACTTCATTAGAGCAAGGCAGATGTGGTAAATGGATCTTCTAGTTGTTGTGAGGTCCATGACAGAATGTAGAATGCTTTGTCTCACTAAGAGACTTATCAAATTAATATCTAAAATATTGCTGCTGGGACAGCTTGCAGAATAATATAATTTGTTGTCATCTGACTCCTAGTTTCCAGGCCAAACAACCATTGATGAAGCTGGCAGTATTTAGCATCTACCTGTAAAAATATACAGACAAGGGTTTTCCCTCAGATCTCTGGCAGATGCTGGAAGTCATAAAACAATTGTATTCCTTCATGCTTTCAAGACTAGTATTTAGTTCACCCTAAAGACAATACAGAAAGTTTCCTAGTATAGACATTGTGTCTCTTGCTGCATTGAAAACTGAAAGATACAATCTTTTATGGCCTAGCTATAAAGTAATTTAATTTCAGTTATTTTTCTGAAGTTTGCTGGACTGAAGTTAGCCTCCTGCATTCCAGTTTCCACTGTTAAAATATGTACATTTAAACAGTTCCAATAGTGCATGTACATTTCTGTTCTCTTCCAGTAGGGCACACTGTGGATCCATTTTAAACACAACTATCTTACAAATACCTTTTCAACACACATACATCTGTACAAGTAGTTTGATATACACGACATATAGTTCTAATACAGTTGTAACACAAACATCTTATATAAATCATTTCAATATTCACCAATGACATGTAATTATTTACAAAATTCCAGCTAGCTGTGCTAGCAGTACCTCCTTTTGTCACACAGACACTCAGTAGTTTGTGACAATTTTAATTAATTTTAATAAATTTCTTTTTACCATTATAGACAGAGTAATTTCAAACTCTAGATGTGGTGACATTAAAAATCTCCTAGAATACAAAGAGTTATACTGGCAAATTAGGTTAAATGACAGCCAACCACCAAGTGTGACTGATAATCTTTCTTTAAAACGTGTTTTAAAAATGAGATCTTTTAATATTTGAAACATAGATTTCTTAAACGTTTCAGTCTTTTAAAGTTTCATTTTGATAAATTTAATGGGCGTTCCTTCGTTGAAGGTTTTGCGTTAGGCCCGACAAGCCAGCACATAAAATTCTACTGCCAATCATTAGTGGACTGGAGTTCCACTGTGGCGACCCCTAACCGGGAAAAGCCGAAAGACACAAACAAATAAACTATTATTATTTTAAATGTGTTTTTAACAGTACATATCTTAGCAACAGTTCTTATGTCAATGGCATTCATGAATTATTCAAAGTGTTGCAATGTGACTTGCTTAATGTTCATTACATAGCCATCCAATCTTGTTATCCAGTTTTACTCTGATGAAGTCCTATGTTTAAGTTTAGTAAGGGATGAAAGCACTTAGTAATAAAGTGGATTGTTTGACAGTTGTTTCTGCATGTTTTTTTTTTTTTTTTTTTTTTTTTTTTGCTGCTTGCCCCAGTTCTTAGTCTTGTTTGGAGTGAAGAGAAGGAGTATTTTGGTTGTTTTACTTCTTAACCGAATGGCCTGCTGGCATGGCAGCCTTCTGAGGAGTCACACCAGAAGGCTCAGGCCAAATAGTTGTCAGAACAGAGGGCTGCAAAAGCACCTCAACGGAGTTGTCATCAGCTTGAAAGCAGAACCAGAAGGATCCCCATTGCCCACTGAATCCTTTTCATTCAACTTTTTGTCTTTGCATTTCTTGGGCAAAGTACCAGCTGAAACTGAGGTATGAAAAGAAGAAGCGGAAGGAACCTGGCCTGAGGACTCCATTTTGGCTGTAAGGACTTTGGCCCTACACTTATGAGTCTTACAGCAAAACCTACTACAGTCCTGACAACTAGAAATGTCATGCTGAGGTCCCAAACAAATCAGACAAAAGGACTGAAAGTCTTTATGTGAGCTTGGTTTCCCACACTTCAAACAGTTGTTGACCTTTTTAAACATTAATCAAAGGTAAAATTTGCCCAGTGGGTTACTTATCTGAGATTGTAAGAAACTCTGAAATGAGATAACTGATGGACTCCAAGTGGCTGATAAATTGCATTAGTTCATTCGACTGCATGGCTAGAAAGAACTGAAGATGGCACAGATGGATACCCTTCTTAAAGCCTGACATACAGATGTTGGTCCTCAGACATCCATCAGCTAGGGATGATGCAAATATTTTGGAAATCAGGCCAGTCGCAGGCTTCTGCATGGCAGAAAGAGAATCAATAGTTCAACATTGACTACAAAGAACATCTATATTTTGTCTGAAACTGCTTTCCATTCATAGAACCAACACACAAACACATGCACACACACGCACGGAGGCACACACACACACACACACACACACACACACACACACACACACACACACACACACACACACACACACACACATACACACACACACACACACACACACACACACACACACACACACACACACACAGACACACACACACAAACACTGCTTTCTCAAAAGAGATAAAATACTCTTTTTAGTCCTGTTATCATGTTCTGCTTTACAAAAACACATTGTGGTGCTGTCACATTCTACTTTATTGAAACTCACTGCCAGTAGCAAGAACAGTCCATTACAATTTCATAATTACTGTATACTCTTAAAGTAAGGCAGCCATATTTTTAATTTTTAGTAACCTTGAGACCATTAGATTGGTCAGAAATGTTTTATTTTTCATACTCTGATTTTCTATTCCCCCTCCCCCAAAGTCTGCTGATTATCAGCCCCCTCGCAACCAACTAACCCATGGCCATTTATTCTGCCATCACTCTGGGCAGGAGCCATCCAAGATGTGCAGTCATCTAGACAGCCATCAGGGGTTTTGCATGTAAGCTCTTGTAAACCCCAAAGTGGCTTGGTAGGAGCCAAGCACATGTCTTCAGCTGTGGTGTTGCACAACATTCCTCCTCTCCTCCATGAGGTCCAAAGTTGCTACAAACCAGTGTTGCCTTCCTATTAATTTGAGCCAAAAGTATGGCAGTGTCTTCCTCCCCCATGCCCAGGTTTTCAAGTGCCTGAGTCACTACTTGATTTTGGTTGTCTTGGTTACACCCTCAGCTTGTTCCATTTATGGCATGTAACAGGGCTGAGAAATGTTTAATGATGCAGGTTGGTTGTTGATAAATACTTGTTATGTAAACAAGGTAGTATGAAACAAAGCAAAGTCACAGTGGAAGGGGAAGTCATGGACAGAATCCTGAAGGAAAGCTGGTAGCATTTCTGTAGGTCAGCATCTTCCCAGACAGTAAGTGGCATATGCCTATGGCCAGAGAGAGCTGTTGGTCAACATTGTCCAGTTTTATAATTGCTTTACAGATTAATTTGAAAGGAGAGTACCATTAGATGTAATATACCTGAACTTCAGCACAGCCACTGGCTCTATCCACTCAGGAGATTGATAAGAAAACTGAGGGACTGGATGTAGGGCCAAAGTTAAGGAAAACCATAGCTATGTGGTAGAATGGTAGAAAAAAAGAGAATCATGGTTTAAGAAAATGTCAGGAATTCATATGACTAGTGGTGTACTGCAGAGACTGCCTTCGGTCCAGTACTTTTCAGTGTGTTTTGTTTTAGATATTTCAGACAGACAGAGAACACTCGTCCTTTTACTGATGAGAAAAAGTAAGTGCAACAGTGGTTGATGGGTGATGAATCCAGGTAAGTATATTGAAAAGCTGATGAAGTGGACAGAAAAGCAGCTGTGGTTCAGTGCAAACAAACTCAAAGTGTTGTACGTAGGCCACAACAACC
The DNA here is from genome assembly GCF_019279795.1 of Protopterus annectens. Taxonomy (NCBI): domain Eukaryota; kingdom Metazoa; phylum Chordata; order Ceratodontiformes; family Protopteridae; genus Protopterus; species Protopterus annectens. The sequence goes on from NC_056744.1 coordinate 1,413,645,983, forward strand.
TACCTGTGAAGTATCAGGTGGGCGTAGATGAAAACTAATGGCAGCAAATCAGGAAAAGGATGCAGGGTTCTTATTAATACCACCAGGAAAAGGCAGAGGCAGCAGCAAAGCCTTTATTAGAGTACTGCGGTGGTGGTGCTGTGGTAGTGTTGTCGCCTCACAGTTAGACGTTGCCCATTCGATTCTCAGTTAGAGCGTCTTCTGTGTGGCGACATGCGTGAATGGGCGTTCCTTCGTTGAAGGTTGTGCATTAGGCCCGGCAAGCCAGCACGCCAAAATCTACTGCCAATCATTAGCGGACCGGAGTTCCACTGTGGCAGCCCCTAACCAGGAAAAGCCGAAAGAAACATCATCATCATCTGCAGAGAGACTGTCTATAAAAGCAAAGAGGTAATGTTGTTAGTCTACAGGGTGCTGGCCATACCACACCTGCCAATGGTTTGTGTTATGGATAAATAGACTACACAGACTCAAGTGTATTTACTGCAGTATACCTGAGGTGTAGGTAATGTTCTAGAGGATTTTGTTTTCATCCTGACTCTTGAATGCTACCACATACACTAGGTTTAACTATTTTATATTGTAATTGTTTAATCTGAAGTGAGCCCCAAGCATTTCTGCCCTCCAACCCTGAACATTGTTATGGAAAATAGATTATTTTATATATTAAGGATTGTATCTGTGAACTGTTGGAGAGTCTAACTCAGATCTGTAATGCTGTAAAGTGTTTCCCAGTTTATTGGTACAGATAGTAAGAAATAAAAGTGGGGTCTATAGCAGGACTGAATGCTCAGCTTTCAGTAATGGTTGCTGACACATTTCTTTCAAAGCACCAGTGTTTCTACTCTTGTTGTGACTGAAACTCATTGCAAAGGATCACAAACTTTGTCTTTTCTACATTAAGTATAACAGTGATATCCATCAGCCAGTTTCCAATTCATGCAAGTAAAGCTTGTAGTTTAGTATTAACATATGTGAGTAAAAGGCCAAAGCTCCATATGACACAGTGACCACTGTAGCACATCCATGTGTTCTGTCTACACATCTGACATAGAAATCACAAATATTGAGTACAGCAGTGGTCCTAACACTGATCACTCACGAAACCTGGGTGGTATCAGAACTGCATTCAAGCAGTGAGGTGCAAGAACTTAACTGTAATCAGTTGCTGAGGTATTTCCTGAACTACATCACAGATAAGTTAACCAGTCCTGTCTTTGACAAACTGTACATATTTTCATGGCACACAAATAATACCTGAGTAACTTCAGTGGTGCAGAATTTAACATGGTTGCCTCATAGCTGGGGTATCTTCTGTGCAGAATTTGGATGTCGTCCCTTATGTCTGCATGAGTTTTTGCCATGCTGTCGGGGTTCCTTCCATTTCCAAAAGATGAACCATAGGTGAACTGCTTGTAAGTGTGCATGGAGTATGAGATTAAGCAGGTGAGTATGAAGCTTATGACTGGTTGGCATGCAGTTCAGGATAATCTTCTTTGTCTTTTGTCTGCTGGGGGTCTGTGACCTTGAATTATATTAAGCAGACACTGGTTGTGCGTGAAAATGTTGCATCTCTGATCTTTGTTAGAACTGGCTCTGTTCTGTGATCTTTGCTGGAACAATGGTACATGCCATTCAGCTGATCTTACCACCCCAAACAGGCACAGAGCTGGCTTTAAGCCAACCTTTACAGTACCAGTTAATCAGACTGAATGTACTGCTGCCTTTACACAATGTTGTTACCATATTAATTGTTAGGATATAACTCACAGCTCGTGTACAACTCACACACCAAATCTATCTGTACAGATCTCCACACATATATGTGCCATTTACTCCAGTAAAACACATGGACAGATAGACACAGACACATGCACACACACACACACACACACACACACACACACACACACACACACACACACACACACACACACACATGTGCACACATGCATGCACATGGGCACACACGCACATACACACACGCACGCACACACGCACACACACACACACACACACACACACACACACACACACACACACACACACACACACACACACACACACACACTCAAACACCCCCATACACGCATGCATACTGAGTTTTATAAGGGGTTTATAAATGGAATCAAGTCCTGTACTCCCATGCAGTGACTCTGCGGACACTCCTTAAAATTATGTATTTTAGATCTAATATGAACACATCTATGGAAGACAGTGCAGAGTGAGTCTGATAGTTAGCCAGACCTGTGGCACAGAACTCACATTGCACCAGCCATGAGTCTTGCTGCACATTATCAAGTTTTTCACATAGGTATTTACTTCCACAACATGGAAGCACTACAGTAATACTGCACTTCTGTCCTTATAAACAGCATTAATACTGCACTATACAAATATACTCACACTCAGGTAACATTCACTTAAAGGAGATATTTACAACCAGACACTCGCTCACACAACACATACACACACGTGCACACACACACACACACACACACACACACACACACACACACACACACACACACACACACACACACACACACATCTTCTAAAACAACTTTAATTCATAGTCTTGGCATTCATTTAGTAGTATGTTTCTGTTCTGACATAGGTAAAATGTCCCTTTAATGACATGACTAACTTCCTCATTCTAATCATCATCACAATGAATTCAGAGTTATGACATGGCTAATTTCTGCTCTATCTGACAGAGAGAGTAAGTGCTGAAACTTGATATAATAAAGGTAGGATAAGACAATGAATGGATTTTATTCTTGTTAGCCAGCAATTTGTTTACCTACACATTTTATTTGGTGTTTTATGGCCACTGTCTATATTATTCTGGTAACATTTATTTTGTTTTTACTGTATAAAATTGTGGATTTGGATGTTATTCTTAAACAACACAAATTATTTGGCTTTCACTTGATTTTTTCATGTAGGGAGCTGAAAATCTTCATAATTAAAACCATTATTTTATTCCATTTGCAAATATGAATATAGCTCAACTGCCATAATTGGTTTAGGGGCCACATATATGCAAGCAATGTCTAGATGTACAATGTTTTTTGTAGGGATAGCACTGAAATGTCACGATTTGTGTTTTATGTAACCAGGCGTGGCAGGAGTCACAAACCAATGTATTTGGCCCACAGCAATTTAATATGATTAGTCAACTGCTTTTTCTGCCAAGACTGTTGCAATAACAATCTGCCTGAAGTCAGAATTTCTGCAGAGATGAGTATGTCTGACTGGATAACAGAAAGACATCTGATATACTGGGGTGGTTTGTGAAAACCTGTTCTGCTAAAGACCAGTACAGGTAGAGATGAAATTTCACTGTAACAAGAAATATCACTGTGTCAGCTAGGAATGAGCTGTTTCAAAGTCTGTGGCCACATATGTATTGCATAAGCTTCTTGTGCATATGAATACCGAATAGACAAGGTGGAAGGGGGGAGAAGACCTGGCATGCAGTGACAGCCATGTCTATCTGCTTGTATCTGTTATCCTCACAACCTTTCTTTCTGCAGAAAAGTACCCATGACAGGCACCACTTCCCACTTCCTGGAGAGTGATGATACATCCAGTAGTGGTTAACAATGGGCCTGCCATATGTGGTCTAGGAGGCAGGAGCTGACATGAAAACTGGCACCTACAGGTCAGTAGGACAGGCTAAGAAGGCAGACTGTCTGAACGTCTTTCCATTTACATTCATTTCCAGACTAACTATTTGTATCAGACCAAAAAAATAATCCTTTTAATACTTGTCCGTTCTAAAGAAGGTATAATGGATATCATGTAGAATGGTATTAAAATTGATGTTACAGTAATGCATCCTAGTATCCATTTAGAACAACAGCCAAGGATGCTAGTTTTCTATTTGGATACTGTTGGTATTGGGAAATCATAGCATTTTCATGAAATTGTTAATTTTTATGCCACAGCACTCATTCATCACAACCTGTATTTTTTTCTTATATTTACTACTTTTAGCTTAGTTTAAGTGCTCTATATAAATAGCCTACATTCATATTGCATAGATATAGATGCAACAGAACATTATAATGAAATCAGGTAACCAGAAATTCTACTTAAAATTTCTGTATTTTATCTCATGCACATGGAATTTCAATGTTTTTAGAACTATAACTCAGTGTCACTAACAGTAGCAGTATACCAAACTGCAACGTACAAACAACTTCATACATGGTATAGTTTCTTTAAGGATCTTTATTATGTGTAACTGTTACACCATTGTTGTTATACCATTAAAATACATGTCAGAAGTGACATTCACATTCATTGACAAGTAGCTGATGGGAGCAAGGATCATCAGCTGCAGTTGGCACACCTGTGACTACAAAATGAATCTATGAAGCACCTGGGAAGATGAGTAGTGAAAGCATTGCATTGCATAATGAAGTGTCAGTGCACTCATGTATGGGCCTGTAATGGGTAATGTTCTCTGTTATATAAGTCTTTTTAACACCTTTATGGAATTATCACTTAATATACAGGCAAACATACATTTATATAAAAGAAAACAAACCATGTTAACATGTTCACATGTATACGATTATTGTCAGTCCAACATTACATAAATTGATCAATTCCTGCCTTCCCTTAAACCTCACTCTGCTTCTGAAACATTATTCTGTATTTATTGTTCCCATAACTTTATTATGTTACTACCCATTTCTAAGTATCCCACTTCTAGTTCTTTTATCTCTGTTACAATGTTTACTTCTTCAAATACACTTGTTTTAGACTTTGATTTCCATTTTCTAGTAATTGTTTTTTTGTCAACCACCAGAATTAAACTTAACAAAATGTTACTGTCTAGGCAATTCATATCCTATATTCCAGCTCAAAAAATCATTTCCTTAGTTACAACCATTTGCTCAATCTGTAAGGAATTTTTCAAGTCTGCTAACTTGTTAGACTACCAAAATAACATGTTCCCAATTATCTATTTCTTCCCCATCATACCTCTGACATATGCCATCAACCTGACAAAAAAATATTTGGAGTCTGCTTAGGGCATTAAAATACCTATGCAAACACTTCCAAGCAAAAATCCTAAATGTCCCAGACTTTGTTGCATATTTGGGAGCCACACATATGTCCTTCCATTATTTCCGTGTGAATTGCTCATCCGCTCTCTCCTCCCAGTCTTTTCTAATGTCCTCTGATTGTTCCTATATTTATCATGTAATATTTTATTATATCCTACTAATTTTTTTTTTAACAGCTGTTCTAGATTCAACTAAAAACTCTACTAGACCAGGTCTTTCACTTGGGATTCCCCTATCTATTTCTCTTTGCCTGTAATCTAATATAAATCCCTGAAAGGGAAGACAGTCTATAGCCTGCAATCCAAATGTTCTCTTTGCCTCTTCCCACTCTATGTTTCTCTCGCTAGTTATTTGCTCCCAATACCTTGGCTCCTTTGCCAGTTTTCTCCAGCAAATTCCAGACCCCCTCTTTCCTATTCCCTGTACCCCTAATTGCAGTCATCCTTATCGGCAGAATCTCATTTCTCCAGTCTTGTGCTGGTTTCATTTTTTAGAATATTTTTTGCTACTTTATAAAGATAATATTTTGTACGGTTGTTATTTTTTTCTTAAGGATCTGCATCAAAAATCCTACTCTCTCCTTATTTCTTGAAGTTCCTCCCTGCTTCATCATCATATCTTTTCACTTTGAATTACAGGTTTCTGCTTGTATTATGTATATTAGCTTTAATTGTTTAGCTATAAAATATCCCTTCACATCAGGCAATCCTAAACCACCTTTTTCTATTGGAAGGATCAACTTATCCCACTTGACCCTTGCTCTGTTCCACTCCCAGATAAAATCCTTCAACTCTATTATTTACTGACCACACCTTCTCCTCTGGTTGATAAAAATTTGCCCGACCTGTATATATAAAAATTAAAGGGACTAAAAACATTTTCACTGCTTGTATCTGGCTATCCATAACCATAAACAAGAGCTTCCATTTTCTCAGTTTTTGGACTACCTTTTGTTTAGCATCTTTTCTGATATCCTTAGCTGCTATAACAGAATACTTTTAACTCATACTTCATTTTAGCATGTCCCTATAAATATAAGGTATTGCTAAACCAATTCACGTTCGGGCACATAGTTTACAGCTATAGTCTTTGTTTTGTATTCATTAATTTTGTATCCCAAAAAGACTTGAAACTGTCTCAGAATGTTCCACAAGACTGAGATGTCGTTTTCTGATTTTATCAGGAATAAAAAAATAACATCATCTGCAGATGAAGCCAACTTTATATTGATAAAAGTCTAGGGCTTAATGCAGCCATAAGCCTCAAGCCAGTCTTGAACCTTAAGCAAGCTAGATTGTGAGTTTTGTTTATTAAAGGAGTTTTTTTTCTTTTAAGATTTTATATTTGATTTTAATGTCTTGTGTATAGTTGGTTGTTGCATCTTTAACTTACCTCTAATGTTTTAAATACTGAACTATTTGAAATATTGTAGGTGATTAATTGTGACATTTTATTGGTATTTTGTGTCATGAGATGGGTATTTAAATGCACAGCTGCTGAGTTTGTTTGATTTGCACTGATGAAGGGAGTTTTCCTGAAAAGTCTGCTTATTTTAACTACTTTTTTTTGTTTAAATTAACAAGATTTTATCTGGCATTGAACGTCCAGCATTTTTGATTTTTTTCCCCTTATTTATTTCTTTTTTTGCCAATGGCTCTAAATATAATGCAAATAACAAAGGGGAAATAGGAATGCCCTGTCTAGTTCCTCTGTTCAGACACAACTTATCAGAGAGGAACCTTCCCACTTTAGTTTTTGCCTTTGATCCCTCATATATTCTTCTAATTAACCTTAAAACTCCATGGCCAATCGTTCTCTGGATCGTTGTTCTGCTGTGGTGAACCCTAACCGGGAAAAGCCAAAAGACGAAGAAGAAGAAGAAGAAGAATTGTATCAAGGAATACAAATACTTCCATCGCCTACTGAAAAAATCCCAGCTTATTCTGTTGCATGCATTCTCTGCATTAAGACCTACCAATAGCAGTGGTATTTTCTTATATTCTGCTTCCCTCTGGATTATCATTCTTCTATTAATATTGTGAAATATTTGCCTCCCCTCCACAAAACCATCTTGATCCATATCAATCAATTTAGGCAACACTTTTGGTATGCTTTTAGCAATAATAGACATAAACACATTATAATCATGTGTTAAAATTGAAATGGGCCTATACAAAGCTGGACCTCATAGATCTTTACCGTCTTTAGTTATTATAGCCATCACAGCTTTCTTCCAAGATGTTGGTGCTTCCCCTCCTTTTAAAATACCGTTAAACAAATCTTTGCAGTTCCTTATAACTTTCATCCCTCCTAGCTTCCAAACTTCTATAGGAATTCCATCCATTTCTGGAGACCATCCTGCAAACTGATTATAATTAACGTTTTATCTCATCTTTTACTGTTTTACCTGTGAATTGTTGGCCATTATCTACCTCTAACCTTTGTATAGCTAATGCTACCATAAATATTTCTATTTGTGCTTTTTCTTGATTTCCAAATTTCTCGGCTTTATACTAATTTTCATAAAATTTCTGAAATATCTCTAATATTACTAGAAGATCTCTGGTTATTTGTCTTGTTACAGACCTTGCTACTTTCTGCTGCCTAAGTCATTGTGCTAAAAGCTTTTGTGCTCTGAAGTTATTAAAAAAGTTGCTTAACAGCAATCTTTATAACTCATGCATATTAGCTGGATACTCCCCTATTTTCTCTTCAGCACTCTGCATTTGCACATACTCTTTTTCAGTGAGATCCCCTTATTGTGCAATACTTTAATCTTTGGCAGCCCCTGTAGCCGATATGTAAGTCTTAGCACAGAAAGTCACTTATTGAATGGCGCTGAGAATATTTTCTCCCCACCACTGGTTTCTTCACATAGATGCACTCACAGGTACACACTCATTTTGCAAGAACTATATATGCAACTTTTTTAATAGAACAAAAATGTCCTATCCACTATCCATAACCACGCTAAACCAGCCAGATGCATATTAAAGTACAGTAGTGTATAATTTCCAGTGTAAGAGCATATGACATGCAAATATTGATTAGTGTGTATCATGTTTAAAAACCCAGTCATCAAAAACATCAGTGACTAGAAACACGAAATGAAATGGTCAAATGGCAGAAACGTAATCATCCCAAGAAATAAAAAATAATTACTGCCTGCACTCCATTTTTGAGGCTATGTATCCCACACCCTTGTGATTATTATTCTCCTGTTCTGCACAGTTATGTGTCCCCTACCTCTGGCTGAAGGAGCTAGTAAGCTCCACATAATCATTCGTCTTATGTTGACTAATTCCTGTTACAACAAGTGAAGAAATACAAATAACTTGATTAGTGCCAAGGCACCCACTCTTTCCTGAAATAAAGAAGATAATTATTTTTTTCCATTGCAGGGCTATCCACCCAGCATTGTAAACCTTGGCTCTAGATGACTGCACTGAAGAAGTGACACCCCGACCCCATGTGCAAAAATGTGAAAAAGTGGTTGTGGCTGTACGGATGGAATTATTCTTGGAAACTGGTTCTTTACTTCATACTTTAATAGTAACAAAAAACCCTCTGTCCACTCAGTGAGTATTTCCCACTTATCATCTGGGCACGTAAATAAGATACTGAAGGTTTAATTGTCCAGTGCCACTCATGCACTTGGAAACAATAACAATTTAAGCATGTAAATAAGATACTGAAGGTTTAATTGTCCAGTGCCACTCATGCACTTGGAAACAATAACAATTTAAGCACGTAAATAAGATACTGAAGGTTTAATTGTCCAGTGCCACTCATGCACTTGGAAACAATAACAATTGCTTAGTTCAATATCCTCTCAGTGAACTAAAGATAATATACATTTATTTTCATTTTCCTTTTTAATATTATGAGGAAACAATGCCATAGCTTTAACCACTCCGTATTAGAGCACATAATAAGTACAGCACCATGCCTTGCTAGAAGGAAGAAATAGATTCTTGATTATCCCATTTTTTATTTGCATGCAGACCAGTTCTTCATTATCATTATAATTATCATTATTATCTACCTGATATTAGGGTGCACACTATGGACCCAGTTTTTATTCATTTGTTATGGCCTTCTAGTATAGGTCCAATGTGCCTGCCTATGCAACTGACAATGCGAAGATCAATCAATAGTCAGTAGGAATAACACTTTAATTCTCCTGTGAAAAGTGGCCATTGACCAAGTGGGACTAACCTGGTGAACAAAGTATAAATAAGTAAAATAAATGACCTAGAAGTTCAAAGGGCTGACACTGGAGGGTTGGCTCAAGCAGCCAAAAACATTCTTACCCACCTTGGATTAGGGAGACAGTTTGGCTGTCTGGTGAAAGTATAATGCATTATGTGGAAATGCTGTTAAGGAGACTGGAAAATTCCATGCCTTGCATGCATTGGAGCATGCATGCAAGTATGCAAAGTGTCATTCCAATGCAAATACAGTGTATTAGCTGGACAGAGCTATCCACAGACTGCAGAGAAACATCAGTATTTGGAACAAAAAACATTCTTTTTTTCTGCCAAGCTTGTAAATGCACTTGTCATATATACATCCTTTCAGGAATGATTAGCCAACACTGACTGAGTCATAATGCATGAAAATAAAAACTGAAGGAATCCGACCCTTAAAAGCTGCTCAAGTCCTTACCCTACTGCCTTATGTACAGAGTGCTTTTCCTACTACCTGTAATGTCAGTCCAGAACTTACACCAGTTGTTTCCCTTATCTAGAGTAATTATTTCTTCCTTTAGAATTCTACAGCAAACTGACATAAACACTATGATGCTTCTTTATGTGGATTCAAGATTCAGTGGTGTTCAGTGTGTTTTCAAAGCATATTTCAATAAAGGCCTTTAATTTAAACATTTCTTAGAAAACAAGTCTCACAAACTAAAAAAAAAATACTTATTTTCATCATGTATTCAACTTCCATTCAGTACTAATGCCTTTCCATCACAGTTAGCAGCTAGTATGAGCAATGTTCTATACCTTGCATGTGGTTATCTGATAATTTGCCAGTACTGGTGGCCAAATATAATTGCATTAACTGCCTGCTTTAGTCCTGTGGAGGGTAACATGGCAATGCAGCTATAGTCCACACAGCTAAATAGTCATGGCAAGAGAAGACTCATTAACTGTTTTAGCCGCTGTTGTCATGAGTGAAGAATATGAGTCATTCAGCACATTATGAAAATGAGGAGCTCCGTTTCTGAAGCTACTTCCATTGGCAGGAGCTTGCTTACATCACTGTGCTGGGAGCAGACTGGGTATGGTTGTGTCAGCAGGCTTGTCTGCACTGTGCTATGTCATTGCATGCAGTGTTTTCCCAGTTAATGGTGACAGTGTTGCTCACATGTTGTGCTGTGCATGCACATCATTATCACTTAGACATCAGGAGGTGAGCTGCAGCTGTCTGTACGCTGCAAGTACAACTGTATCCCTGTGTGTCTCTATCCATCCTCCGCAGTGTAGGTTATCATTCACAGAACTGTACCTTGTGGATTGTAGGTTATCATTCACAGAACTGTACCTTGTGGATTGTAGGTTATCATTCACAGAACTGTACCTTGTGGATTGTAGGTTATCATTCACAGAACTGTACATTGAGGATTGTAGGTTATCATTCACAGAACTGTACCTTGAGGATTGTAGGTTATCATTCACAGAACTGTACCTTGTGGATTGTAGGTTATCATTCACAGAACTGTACCTTGTGGATTGTAGGTTATCATTCACAGAACTGTACCTTGTGGATTGTAGGTTATCATTCACAGAACTGTACCTTGTGGATTGTAGGTTATCATTCACAGAACTGTACCTTGTGGATTGTAGGTTATCATTCACAGAACTGTACCTTGTGGATTGTAGGTTATCATTCACAGAACTGTACATTGTGGATTGTAGGTTATCATTCACAGAACTGTACATTGTGGATTGTAGGTTATCATTCACAGAACTGTACATTGTGGATTGTAGGTCATCATTCACTTTTTGTAACCCTTTTAAAATAATTACTTAACTGTGAAATCCTATTTTGGGATTTAGGTGTGCACTGAAGATGCATCATTTGAGGCCTATTTTCTTACACACTGACTATTCTGAGCATTTGAACTAATGCTCATGGCTAGCCTCAGGCCATTTGAACTGAATGGATGTAATTGGGCTACGCAGCTAGAGAGTGCCATCTGCCAAAGTCAGTACTCCTTCACCCTGCCCTGTAAATCCCAACTTTCTTCCCACCAAAGAAACACCTCATGAGACTGCTTCTTTGGCAGTGGTGGGCTAAAACTTTCAGCTTAGAGAAACAAGACATTTAGGATATGCAGTCTTGCTCTGTATAGAGGCATTAAGCCTTGGTAGTGTAGCAGACTACACATCCCTACATTCCTTGCACTCTCACTTCTTTAATTTTGTTTGGGATCACTGCCATTTTTTGTTTATATAATAGTTCACTGGTACAGGGCTAGAGGTGTATTGCCACTATTAAATGGAGCGAGAATCAAGATTACCCGCCTCCAGTTTTTTTTTTTTTTTGAAGAGCCAATTGAACTTATTAGGTTAGTATATATATATATATTTTTTCCTTTTCTTTTCTCTGGCAGGTAAAACTTGATATTACATGCCATAAACTGAGAACCAGCAAGACAAATGTAAAAGAATAATCCAGTCCATCCAAAGTTCCAAATGAGACCACAAATGTCCAAATGCACCACAATAAAAACTGTTTAATAATTCCACACAGATTTAGCGCTTTCGTCTGGTTATATCCAAAGACTTCCTCAGAATCAAACAAAATTGCTAACATACACCTTTTAACCTGTTAGAACAGATCACCTGACCCAACCTAATTAAATGTAGCTTCCCCCATTGTTTAAACAGTCCCTTAAAAATTCTTTTGAAAACAACAACAGTTTAAACACCATTTCTTATACAAAACATTTAAATATATAACACATTCCACAATTAATCACATAAAAAATGTACATAAAAGTAATGTTAAAAGAATTATCATACATTATAAGATTTTAATTTAAGAATACAGTTGATACTTGCATAGTCATTTAAACCAGATGGGCTGCAAGCTGCCAGTCTGATTTGCCAATTTAACTCATGGGCTTCCAGTAAATCCTGGTAAGGCCCCCCCCCCAGGATTTTTTTTCTACAATATCTATTCCAAAAAACACAAACTTGTGTCCTAAATGTTGACTTGCATGTTTGGCCAAAGCATTGTTACCTTTTTGGTGTCTCATATCCAACTGGTGTTCATATATGCAATCTCTAAATCGCCTCTCGGTTTTACCTACATAAACTCCCGAACAATCAGTACATAAGGCAACACAGACTAAGCCCTTGGTGTTACAACTGCAATAAAGTTTAGGTTTCAGGGTTTTCCCATTAATACTATGGATATCTCCCTCTTTAATGTGCATACTTTGCGAACATGAGCCACATTTATAAGTGCCAAACTTAATCAGTTGGGAGCTGGAGGTGTTTGTTTGTAGTGTTGGGGTAGTAGTTCTACCCCTGTGAGAGTACATTACATCCACTGACTATCTGCACATTTTTCAAAAGAAAAGAGTGAAAATGTACTGCCAGAATCAGCGCAGTATTGTACCCCTTCTGCTGGCACACTTTTACAAAGTCAATATCTCATTTGTTTTATAAATTATGAAATTCCATACAAAAGGAAAAATAATTGTGAGTGATAGGGAAAAAGGACAATAGAGCTAGGCAGGTTAAAAACCAGATATTTGAAACTGGTGTCTGTGAATGATTGATTCTTCTGGTGTCTGGAGAGGGCTGTGTTTTAGAAGGTTGGAGTAGCAGATAGTTTCAGCATGGTACTGCTGCAGTACTTCAATGAGGGAAATAAAAAGAAGTCTTCAGAACTGACCAGAATTTCTCAGCTGACCAGAATTTTGCCACATATTTTTGATCTGTTCATTGTAAAATGTGTTTTTTTCTGTTTAATCATTGTGTACTGCAGTTACTATATAATAACAAAACGTTTGAGTTTCAGACTTGATATACTCAAAATGTGCATGCCAATGCATTCTTGCAACTTTCTGAGTTTAAAAGAGCAATATTTAAAATTGCTCCCAGATTTTGGTCCTTTATACCCCCCTCCGACATTATTTTTTACTTTGTCCTGAATTCATGTCTTTAGAGGGGGAAAAAAGGCATAGCTTTCAAGCATCTAGAATTTCGCAGTTGTCCAGATTTTTGCCTCATATTTTTGTTCTGTTCCTTGTAAAATGTGTTTTCTGGCAAGTCATTCTGTATTGCAGTTATTGAATAATGCCAAGAAATTTGAGTTTCAGAACTGATGTCCTTCAAATGCATGCCAATGCAAAGCCTATACTTCTAGCAACTTTCAAAGTTTAAAAGATCTTTTTTTTAATGTGTCCCTGATTTTGGTCCTTTATCTCTGTCCTCTATTACTTTTAGCTTTGTCCAGAATTCTTGAGTTGACAGGAGTACAAAAGCCTATCTCTCAAGTGATGAGAATTTCACAGATGTCCAGATTTTGCTTCATTTTTTCAGTCTGCACCTTGTAAATGTGTTTTCTGGAAAATCATCATGGATTGCATTAAATAATCTGAAATATTTATATTTCAAGCTTTGTGTCTTTCAGAAAATGTCTACCAATGCAAAACCTGTTTTTCTATTTCTGCCTGCTTTCTAAGTTTAAATGAGGAATATTTAACATGTGTCAGTGATTTTGGTCCTTTATCTCCACCCCCTGCATTATTTTTGGCTCTGTGCAGAATTATTTAGTAAAATTGTTGATAAGAGACAAAACATATCTTTCAAATGTTTAGAATTTTGAAGATGTCCAAATTTTGCCTCATATTTTTCTGGCCTGTATCATGTAAAATGTGTTGTTTTCTGGTAAATTGTTGTATATTGTCAAGACATTTGAGTTTCACAGCTGTTATCCTTCAATTATGTACCAATGCAAAAGCTATTATTCTAGCAAATTTCTAAGGTGAAAAGAGTAAAAATGTGTCCCTGATTTTGGTCTTTATAACCCCTGTTATTTTTAGCTTTACCCAAAATTCTTGAGTTGAGATGGAACATTGGCATATCTTTCAAGTGTCTCATATTTTCTGTTTTGTGCCTTGTAAAATATTTTCTGGCAAATCATTGTGTACTGCAGGTGTTAGATAATAACAAGATGTGAGTTTCAGAGTTGCTGTAAAGCAATATAGTGTAAAACATGTTATTCTAGTTCTATGTTTAAAAGAGCAATATTTACAATGTGTCCCTAAATTTTATTCCTTTACCCCCCCCCCATTATAATACCTTTGGCAAAATTCGTCAATTGAGAGGCGAACTAGCATATCTCTCAAATGTAAGCTAAATAGCAACATTGTTTTACTCTTCATAGTATAATGTGTAGCCTTAATACTTAATCTAAAATAATAAGTCCAGTAGGCTGGGAAGGGGTTCGGTGTAACAAGAGGTGTGGCATAGGATGAGAGGTGGGGCTATGTCAGGAGAGGGGTGGGGCCTGAAAAAAATGTCCCAAATTGGGTCTGGCAGGTGCTAAGCCTGGCATTTCTAATGCTATTAATAATTACCAAAACCATGAGTCTGTTTTATTTAGCAAATATAACCCCATATCTTTGTCAGTTTTTAGTAAAATTAAGTAATTTCAGTCTTGATCTGGTGCTACAGTTTTCACCCCTGAACATGTCACTGCTTCTTGCATACATGGATCTACACTGGGATGCTGCCATAATATAGTAGCTCCCCAAGCTAAATTATACTGTTTTGACTATTAGCAGGAAGGCACACTACCAATGATCATTGGCCCATGTGTACTCTACCTTAAAGGACTCCTACTATGGCCGCACAATAACTACCTCCTGTTTAACTCTTCTGCCATATTACTTTTTTTGGGAGCCTTACTGATTTGTGGTCCTACCCATACTAAAGCTGCGTTTGGCCATGCACTGTTTTAATAATCAGAACTTAGCCTATTGGATTTATTTTACTTCAGCCATTTAATTTTATCTATCTGGTTACTACCTGGACCAACTTCCCCATATTCTTGCTGGAGTCACTACATGGCCATGCACTGTTTTAATAATCAGAACTTAGCCTATTGGATTTCTTTTACTTCAGCCATTTAATTTTATCTATCTGGTTACTACCTGGACCAACTTCCCATAATCTTGCTGGAGTCACTACATGGCCATGCACTGTTTTAATAATCAGAACTTAGCCTATTGGATTTCTTTTACTTCAGCCATTTAATTTTCTCTATCTGGTTACTACCTGGACCAACTTCCCCATAATCTTGCTGGAGTCACTACATGGCCATGCACTGTTTTAATAATCAGAACTTAGCCTATTGGATTTCTTTTACTTCAGCCATTTAATTTTCTCTATCTGCTTACTACCTGGACCAACTTCCCCATAATCTTGCTGGCGTCACTACATGGCCATGCACTGTTTTAATAATCAGAACTTAGCCTATTGGATTTCTTTTACTTCAGCCATTTAATTTTCTCTATCTGGTTACTACCTGGAGCAACTTCCCCATAATCTTGCTGGAGTCACTACATGGCCATGCACTGTTTTAATAATCAGAACTTAGCCTATTGGATTTCTTTTACTTCAGCCATTTAATTTTATCTATCTGCTTACTACCTGGACCAGCTTCCCCATAATCTTGCTGGTGTCACTTCATGGCCACGCACTGTTTTAATAATCAGAACTTAGCCTATTGGATTTCTTTTACTTCAGCCATTTAATTTTCTCTATCTGGTTACTACCTGGACCAACTTCCCCATAATCTTGCTGGCGTCACTACATGGCCATGCACTGTTTTAATAATCAGAACTTAGCCTATTGGATTTCTTTTACTTCAGCCATTTAATTTTATCTATCTGCTTACTACCTGAACCAACTTCCCCACAATCTTGCTGGAGTCACTACATGGCCATGCACTGTTTTAATAATCAGAACTTAGCCTATTGGATTTCTTTTACTTCAGCCATTTAATTTTATCTATCTGCTTACTACCTGGACCAACTTCCCCATAATCTTGCTGGAGTCACTACATGGCCATGCACTGTTTTAATAATCAGAACTTAGCCTATTGGATTTCTTTTACTTCAGCCATTTAATTTTATCTATCTGCTTACTACTTGGACCAACTTCCCCATAATCTTGCTGGAGTCACTACTTTTTTTTTTTTTTTTTGCTGCTGGTCAAACTAGAATTTACAAAGTGAGTTCAAACATTTAGTATAAACATGCTTCTGTCGTTAGTTGTGATGTAAACAAGGCCTTTGATGTAATTAACAGATATATAGTCAAACACCTTTGTTGGAATTCTCAAGTAACAAACTCAGCTTAGTTAAGTGCCCCTCCTTGCTACAAAATACGAGTCAGGCAGAGGTGGGTGCTGCCTAATGCTGTCTTTGCTTTAACAATAGGTTCCTTATTATTTAAACTGAAAAGGAGACTGGGAAGAAATCATAATAAACAGTAACGAATAGCTTTTCAACTTGAACAGATGATCTGTAAAGATAAGGAGCTTAAATATAATTTTTGCTAGTAAAAAAATCAACAGATTTATTCTTGCTTAATAATTAAACCATTCTTATGAAAATGGACCATTACTAAATAAAATTTAAAACATTTAAAATTTCTAGGATTAGCTTCAAGAAACAATTTGTTTTAACTTTACTATAGCTTCCAAGAAAACAAAGAGTCAAGCAGACACTACTTAGAGCCACAGTTTTCCATTGTGGGGTTGCATAAGTGTTTTGAAAGCATGCTTATTACCCTTATGTTATTTTATGTACTTCATCTATTGGAAGCCCTTTCCTCTTATTTTATGCTTCTGATGTTTAGACAGTTATTAATAGCAGCGATATGGCGAGGAGGTCCCCCGAGAGTAGAATGCAAATTGTTGGTAATACCTCTTTCTGAAAAAGGCTTATCTTTTCGTAATTTAGACAGGAATAAAGGCGCTATCTTAAGAGGTTGGGGATTGGCAAGGTAATTATTGTCCATGGCCTGATTTTGCTGTGTAATATTCCATAGATCTATGAATCTTTGAAGTAGCTATTAGATTCAGACACATATTTAAAGGTCAGCACAGTATATAAATAATCTGTTTGAATAAGAAGCTAATCAAACCTAAATTAATAAAAGACAGTATAAACTAATCTGTATTTCAAAGTTGTCAAAAATATGAAAAAGATGTAAAAGAAAAATGTATTTACTTGTCACTTTATGGCGGTCATATTTCCTGTGATTACTTTTATATTACGTGCTGCCTGAGGCCTGTACTGTCACATCATTCAAATTCTTACTCACTAAGAAACAAGACCAAACATTAACTGATAGTTAATTCATTTAGATAGACTGAATGAACATAGCTGGCCTTGAACATAGGCAAACTATGTGGCCACCTAAGGAGCTGTCCAACTTAGAGTGCCTTTCTGCCTCTCCTATGTGTCTGCAATAAACTATTTTTTATTGTTTCACTTTTTACTGAAATGTCATAGACAGAATGTACAGCACCTGACTTGATCCACCATTAATCAACAAATGCAATTTTGTTCCTCCTTCCAGTTCCAACTCCCCAAGAATGAAACACTATTTTCACTTTGCTCCATGCATATGCTTGCAATTTTGCTACATCTTTCACATTTGCTAACCAAAGAATAGGTGAAAGTTATTCCAAACCTGTAAACAGATGCATGGAATAGAACTGAGAGGAAACTGGCAGAATGATTTTTTCTTGATTTACTTTCTTTGGTACAGACAAATTAGTTGCAGTCTAGTCTGCAGCATACCTCTCTACTATACTGATATCTTTGATATTATATTTCACTTTCCAGTGCAAGGAAAGTGCCCTTCATGAATTCATGATTAACTCCTCCCTTTACAATTTGCTGATAGTGATCACCATAGTAAATGCACTCCAGCTGTTGAATGCATTTAAAAGTAATTGTTTAAAAAATCTTAAAAAACAATTGTATGTACCTTGAATTTGTTGCTTGGCTGCAAGAAACTTGTTATCATCATGCCAGTGATGTAATCCCTCCGAGCTACATGCTCTAGGGACTTAAACCTTGTCACCACAATAAACAGAACATGCTGGAGGGATAGATTCCTGTCCCAGGGACTTCCCATACTCTGGAATAAACTACCTATCTATATCAAACAAAGCTCCTCATTAGCACTCTTTAAGAAAAATCTTGATGATTGGATGGGAAAACGGAAATTCACCCTGGGGATCACCTCTGTGGCTCTGCTCGACAGTGGCACAGGAAAATAATTTTCTTGAGTGGCAAAAGCCAGAGTACCTTTTTGGCTGGGCTTGTATAGGCTCCAGGGCCGATAGCCTAGTACCTACTTATGAACCTATAAGTGCTCTTATGATCAGCTGAGAAACAGCAGAGAGAACTAGCTGTGTGAGAAACAATATCGACAAGCAGGTAAAGGGCAGAGTAAGAACTGAATATGTGAAAAGCACCTTCCACTACCATGTAGAAGTGTGTTGTGGGTGTGGCTAGTACAAATTCCCATTTCCACATGAAGTGATGATTCTGATGATAGTATCGTTGGCAGCAGAGAGAAAAATGATGGAATAAATGTTGTTATTGCAAAAAGCACACCAAAGATTAATTTTCCTTCTGATCCTTAAAAGAATTATACAAATTATATGTGTGTGTGTGTGTGTGTGTGTGTGTGTGTGTGTGTGTGTGTGTGTGTGTGTGTGTGTGTGTGTGAGAGAGAGAGAGAGAGAGAGAGTATACACAGATATGTATGCATATGGAAAGAAGGAGGCCCAGGAAATGTACAGTGCATTAACAGCAGTCTTTATAGTCTATATGTACTTAATATTATTCATGTGTGTGTCCAAGTTTTGTGTCTACTCAAGTACAATAACAGATTTAAAAAAATCAGGCTACAAGAACTGTTTCAGAGTTAAGCTCTTAAAACAGCCTGGAATATTTTGTGTCATTTTGTATGTCAAGAAATATCCCTTAGTCCAAAATGGGAGGAGCTCAATAATATTTGATGTGCAAATTTTATTCAAATTATGCTTACAGATTTTTTGCTGTGTGTACCTACTTTTCAAAAGCAAATGAATCACAAAAGGAAAGCTCCAGTGGGTAAAACCGAGCCAGGTACAAATGTTTTTACAAATGATTTGTTGATGATATATTTATGGCTTGGGGTAATGATGAAACAGAATTAGATATGTTTTTGAAATATTTAACAAGTAACATTGTCATTTTACACATTAAGAAATGCTTTTCTGTATATAACATTCATTTATTAGATATTAATATAATGTGTGATCATAAATTACATAATAAAGGAAACTAAGAAAAATGCATACCTACATAGATCAAGCATGCACCCCAACATATATTTAATAATGTATCTAGAGGTGAGATGTTACATCCAGCTAGGCTGAACACAAAGGGTGATATACCTGAGAATCAGATGGAACATCTTATCATAGACCTTAAGAAAAGGGATTACAATGAAATAAGTTTGAGAGGTAATAAATCAGAGATTATGATGGAGCAATGCACTGTAAGTAAACCATTTTTTTCACAGAAAGTGCAGATTTATAATAATGGAAGAACTAATATAAGCAGTAGAATAAGAATTGCCACGCCTTATAATATGCATACTAGCATGGTTAAAAGTGTCATTAACAAATACTGGCATATTTTAAGAAGTATTGAAGAATTAAATGAATATATAGCAGATAGACCTGTTTAGCTTTAAAAAAGGTTTGAATTTAAAGAAAAATGTATGTTATAAAGAATTAGATAAAATGGACATAAGAGAAATTAGCCAAAGTAAAGGAACCTATACATGTAGAAAGTGTAGTTTTTGTAAGTTCATATATAGGGGCAATATATTTATCCATCCAACTACAGCATATAGGTATAAAGTTGTGTATATTCAGACTGTAACTCTTATCAATCTGGTATACATTGCTATATCTAATTCTGGTTTGGCTGTCTATGTTGGTAAGACAAATAGGAAGTTAAAAGAAAGAGTTTGTGATCATTTATCTTAAATAGAAAAAAAGAAGGACAGTAATGCCCTTTATAAACATATAAGTGATACTAGTGACACCCATTACTTTAAATTCATGCTGCTACAATATATACCTTTTAATTATAGGGGAGGGGATGTGACATTAAAACAGAGTGTGTGGAATATCGTTGAATAAATGAGCTAAGGGCAGATAAAAATTCTGGATTAAATGTTGTAAACAATCTTAATCCTATACTGAGAATGAAATATTTTAGATAATTAATTTGTAAATTAAGTTTTAATTATGTGATTTACTGAATAATTGTATAACCATTGCTGCAAAGTATTTAAACCAAGAGCTGTTAAACTGGTGTTTTTACAACTTGAGAAAGCATTTTGGAAAGCTTGCTGGCTTGTTTTTTAATAAAAATATTCTCCGTGGTTCCTTGAGCCATTTTTTTTGTTGAAGTCTACTTTTCAAAAGCCTTAGTATCTCTTTTCAATATCTGCATGTTTAGTGATATAGACTGCAGCTGCAGACTGGAGAAAAAAAAAACTAAATGTGACACTGATGCTTTCTTGGGGTTGTTTTATGTCTCCGCCTGCAGATAACACTGAATTTAATCACAAAAACATTTGTTTTAATTTCATTTGGATATCATCATTTCTACTGAACTGTATTGCTTTTGGTGGTACTGCCCGAGTCTGATGGTGAAATCAGTGTAAAGTTAGTATTGATATGATGTATGCTTGTGGGTGGGGTGGGGGTAGGTTGCACTGTGTTTAGGAGTAACAAGTTAGCCATAATTTATCTCACTTTGCATCACAAGCATCAGCATTACACATGATAAATGGCGGTCTTTGATGGTCTGGCAGGAGCAGGATGTGTAAGGAAGTGACTGATCATTGGCATAGTGTTGCAGTGAGTAATGTTTGCATACCAACACATATGGTTGCAGTTAAGTTCTTGCCTGTGATTCAGTATGGAGTCTTTTTACAGTCTTTCTTTCAATGTGGATTTATCCATGAGCTCTGGTTTCTTCCAATACCCCAAACACATGACATATGTGAACAAGTGTTACCTATAGATAAGCTGGCAGTGAGTGCATATATATGTGTGTGTGTGTGTGTGTGTGTGTGTGTGTGTGTGTGTGTGTGTGTGTGTGTGTGTGTGTGTTTGTGAGTATGTGTTTGTGTCTGTGTATTTCCGCATCCTGTGATAAACCTGGCATCTCAGGGGCAGTGTAATATGTGTGGGGGTGTATGAAAACTCACTACCTGTTGTGATACACCTGATTTGTTGGTGCAGTGTAAATATCTGAGCATATGCAATATTGCCAAGAAAATACATAAGTCCTCTGAATGGCAGTTAAAAAAAGACAGCTAACATTTTAAAATAAGGCATAATAAGCATCATGGAACATCTAGATCCTCAGAGCTTCTGGAAGAATCCACAAGATGTGCTTTATAAGTGGATTCTAACCCTAGTATTATATGTGGCTTCTGCTCTGAACCTCACCTTGTCTAAAACTGTCCTTGCAAAGACGAGTACACAGAAAGTTGCTGTACATTGTGTGTGTGGTGGGGAGGTTACTGGGGATGATGTGTTCATTATTTCTTTACATTTCCTGACAATCAAACCTCAACATATGCACAAAAGGTTGCTACAGCTTGTATTAGGTTTGTGGACAGTTGTCATTAGTTCTTAAACTTTCATCACAAATCTCAAAGGCATGCACAAAGGTCTCTAGAGCTAGTCAAGCGGCAGTGCACTTTTAGGAGAAACATTGGAAAATATTGCTGTGATCATTATTTTTTTTGATTTTTCTCACATTCAAACTTCAGACGCATATACAGGTGGCTATGATTTGGTAATAGGGGTAAGAAGGCATGGTGTATATATATATTTGACATTATCCATTTGAAATACATGACTGTGGCCATTTGTTTCTTGACTTTCTTCCTACTATAGCACCAGAGGGATATGCCAAAGGTGACCATCTTATTTTTGGGGGTTCAGTAGGGAGACGTACACTAGTCTCAGATATGATTTATGTATGCTCATAAAAACCTGTTATCTTACTTTATTGTGAACTGCTGTTTTATCAGACATAAGTTATTTCTTCCTAGAAAGAAAGAAAAAGACTGCATTTCTTTCCTAATTATGTTTTTGTTCAGGCTGTGACTGGATCAAAATGATGGGAAAAAGATTTAAAGTACACCTTAAGAGAATCTATAACTTAGGCCTCCAGATTTATTTCTTCATTTATTCCACTGTTATTGAAATGCACTCTTTTAGAGTTACAATGTGTTAAAAGGACATAGGAAAAAACAAAGCTGAAAGAGTGACAATGAATTTCTTTCTTTAGTTTTGATCTTAGTTCAGGCCATTATTGAATGAAAAGATTTTAAAAATCTGAAATATACCAGAATGCATTTAGAACCTCATGGATTACAGTTGTATAGTGGCCCCCACACCCAAATTAATTTGGTTACTTACTCCGCATTTATTACAGTTCTGTGGCTTACGGTTGTATAGTGGCCCCCACACCCGAATTAATTTGGTTACTTACTCCGCATTTATTACAGCTCTGTGGCTTATGGTTGTATAGTGGCTCCCACACCCCTGAGTTAATTTGGTTACTTACTCCGCATTTATTACAGTTCTGTGGTTTATGGTTGTATAGTGGCCCCCACACTCCTGAGTTAATTCAGTTACTTACTCTGCATTTATTACAGTTCTGTGACTTACGGTTGTATAGTGGCCCCCACACCCCTGAGTTAATTCAGTTACTTACTCTGCATTTATTACAGTTCTGTGGCTTACGGTTGTATAGTGGCCCCCACACCCCTGAGTTAATTCAGTTACTTACTCTGCATTTATTACAGTTCTGTGGCTTACGGTTGTATAGTGGCCCCCACACCCCTGAGTTAATTTGGTTACTTACTCCGCATTTATTACAGTTCTGTGGCTTATGGTTGTATAGTGGCCCCCACACCCCTGAGTTAATTCAGTTACTTACTCTGCATTTATTACAGTTCTGTGGCTTACGGTTGTATAGTGGCCCCCACACCCCCTGAGTTAATTCAGATACTGCATTTATTACAGGACTAATGTGCCAGTTAAAGTGTGTTGAAAGCATGCAGAAAAAAATTAAAGGGAAAATGTTAGAAAAGGTAGAAAAAAGTAATCTGGATGGTGTTGGGAGATCAGGATCGGGGAACTGTGGGGGCACAAAGGGATGTATCCCATGTGGGTAGCATTAAGCAACTGGCGAGGGGATGGAGACTTTTGCTTAGAGTGCCATATCACTTAAGGATGATCCTGTGAATGAATCCATGTCTGAAACACATAAACACAGAAAAGTTATAATCCACTTATACACAGTACTGAATTAGTGGGATGCTACAGCTCCGAATATAAACTGCTGATTCAAATTAAAAGCATATTTAAAAGACAGGAAATATATATTATACAAATACATATAGGAGTAACTTACCAGAAATGGCCCCTTAGTGTATTTCAAGCTACAGCTAATAAACCGAATAAGAAAAAAAAAAAGATTTCTCTGTGAAATATATCTGATTGTGGCATATCCATCAAAGAGAGCAGGCCCCTGCACGTATGGCATCAAAGCCATTTCATGGATCAATGATTTTTTTTCTAGAACAATACTTACAGTCATTGTGAATGACTACATCACAGACTGTGGCATCTTTACTAAAAGCATGCTCCAGGAATAAGTTCTAGACCTGTTTCTTTTTTTCTCTGTTCATAAATGCTCTTCTTTGTACAATGTGTGCTGAACAGCTATGTGGCATACAGGGATAAAGCCTTGGCTACAGCCAAGATGACCAGATCTAAAGTAGCAGTTGTGGCATTTGTAGTGGTGGCAGGAGAAGGAAAGGAATAGTGAGGCCCTGGTGAAGGCCCTGTACAAGAAACAGCAGAAGCCAAGTTGAGCTGTGGACAAGTTAGGAGTCGCCATGTCCTTGGGCCTAGGGTGGATCCACTTCCATAGAAATGTCTCAAAATATAGCCAACTTCCTAAAATTTCCACATGGAAGGTCAGGGTACTTACCTAACAAGTTAATTCAAATGCTGTGAGCAGTAGTGGGGCTGTCCAGGGGTTCGTTCCTGTATAGCCCTCATACTGACCGAGGGGGTGGGGGTCAACCACACATTGTCTAAGCTGGAGTATAAAAACACCTGGTTGTACAGATTTGTCCTCATGGATTAAATGGAAGGGAATTTTGGGTAGAAGCCATGCTGGCACAACAGATGCTGTGAGCATCTACAGCATAACCCATGAAAAAATGTATTTTACTATATATGTAGATGAAATCATTATTATTATGGCTGAAAAGTAAGCTCCATTCTTAGCTGCCTTTTGATAATATATATTTTTTTCTCAATTTGAAATTGGTACACCATGATCACAATCACCATTAACCCACAACATCTACCATTGTGCTTTTGAGAATTGCCTAAAAATGCTAAAACATTATTGTTATCTGTTATTGACTCCGAGGAATCTGCTGTACTTTCTACTATTAACTAAAGTACACTGCACTTTTACTTGATCAGACTATCTCTGGGATTCATTAATGCTTACACGAAGTGTACATTGTTCTGTGTAAACAGACACACAAGCATAACTCACACCTTCCTCCTCCTAATTTTAGATTTCCTACTGATTGTCTTGCAGCTTTAAATACTGAGAGGGATTCATAAAGATTATCACAAAGTGTAGACTACATGTACACTTAGTACAATCTTTCTGAGTGACTAGAAAGCACAAAAATGTGGTAGGGATGTTCTTGAATACAGATTGTGTACAGTTAGTGTACACATAGTGCAGGTGTTATTTAGCATGGCCCTATATCTTTCCAATCTCATGCAGACCATCAAACCACCTAAGTCTTAAATGAGTTATGCGATGCAAATTAAAATTCATTTTCTCATTCTTGATGCTCTTAGGAGGGCTAGCAACTAATGTCCTAATGCCAAAATTACAGCATATCCTGCCTATAATTTTCCCTCAATCAGCTCATAGCTAGATTGCAAATCAGGAAAATAAAAGTATTCACCTGGCTAATAACAATGAGCATCATTACTTTTCCTTATAAAAATTGAAATAGGTACTTTTCACTATATATAGGATATAGGATACAATAAAAACAAACTGAATTATATAAAAAAACACTGTAGAAATGAATTGGTAAAACACAAATAAAGGATTCCTTTTAAGAAATATAAAATGGATAAAATGTACTTACTGAGAAAATTGCAGGATAGTTTATCTGTAACTTCTAGAGAAGGTATATCGTTTGGCTAGAATGAGAATGATAAGAGAGACTAGAATGGGGAGGAGAGAGAGATGAACACTGAGGGTTCAACCAACTCAATAAACATTTATTTATTTATTTATTTTATTTATTTGACATTTGTTAACCGGATTGGTCCAAATGAGCCAGTGCCCATTTTCAGAGGAGACCAGAGGAGAAAAGCTGCTGAGCATTACAAGTATTATTAGAAAACATAGATTGAAACATAACATTTGAGACATAAATTGTGGGATAACTTGGTTGTGTCAGCAAAAAGGTACAAAATAGTGGAAACATTTTAGGAGGCTAAAACAACATCATATTAGAGAAAAAGGAAGTTTACAGGAGGCTAAAACAACATATATATTTTTTTTTTTCATGGAAAGTAAGTTGCCCCCTGCATTCTCATGTGTGCATGCATATGTGTGTTGGAGGGTGGTTATGCTAGCTACTTCCCTGCTATTTAATTATTGTGTTTCTAAGATCATACAAATTTGGGGCAAGTGCATTCCCTTTTCCCTACATTGTGCAATTTCTGAATGAACTCTGGATAGGAAGATGAAGGGGGTTTTGTACAGATCCATTCAGCCGTAATGTGAAAGTAAGAATAAAAAGCAGGCATTTGGGCTACTCACCTATACATTGAGTTACAATTTGTTTGTTTTGTAGGCCCTTCCACCTTCTCATCTCCAGATTTTTTTTCAGTTTGCAATTTAATTCAGATGCATACTTTAAGCCTCAAGATTTCTTTTTAACTTTGAAGAACATATAAAATAACTGCAATAATACAATTATAACAATGCAAAGTAGGGAAAGTATACAGAGAAATTGGAAATTAAACAAATGTTCCAATATTTGGTCAAACAGCAGAACAGGACTTTCGTCAGTCTGCACCCTTCATCTTAACATTTGGATGTTTCATCTGAGCAGAGGTACAAAGTATGTTCAACCTTTTGTAAAACAGGTGCATTTAGTGACATTATATAATGTTTTCAACAGGTCACATTAAGTTTAAACACAATCCCAGACACAAAATATTAAGTTTTGTATTATAAAATATTGTACAAAGAAGATTTAACAAATTCTGAAAGCAGTTCTGGGGCATCTCTGTGGACTGAGCCTTTTGTAGTTAGGAGTGACCTTATGAGTCACAGCCCTACAAGGGGGTCTGTGCCACACACTGTGGCATACCTTTTTCTAACAAAGCTATATGCAAACACAGAAGACAATGAATAGTGCCTGGTGTGTCTAAGTGAAGAATGCAGCAAATGTCTTTTGTATCAGATGTGAGAAGTTGGGTCTACTACAAGTATCCAAGTCCCAGACACTCGAATACCACTATCTTGCAGCCAGGGACATGGGCATCTTTTAGCACACATGGTATTCACTTGCAGTTAGGTTTGACTACATATTCATGTGAGATGTGGCATCTGTGTGGAAAAGGTAGAGCTGCTGCACCTCACCCAAACATAGTAGCCAAATTTGGGTAAGGTTGGGGTGGCAGCCATGGGAATGGGGTGATCATGCGAGTTAAGGTTTAGGCAGGAGAAGCTACAGTTTTTGGAAGCAAAACTGAAGTTTACAGTTAGGGAGTGGTTGGGGACTTTAAGTTTATGGGGCAGTAAGGGAGTTTTATGGTTAAGGAATGGGAGGGGAGTTTAGGGTTAGGGAATGATCATGGACCCGAGGTTTAGGGAGCAGGAAGGGATTTTTATATTTAGGGAGCAGGAGGGAAGTTTCGGGTTAGGAATTGGTAGGAGAGGTTAGTGTTAGGCAGTGGAGTTTTAGGGTTAAGGAGTGATCAGGGACTTCTAGTTTAGGGAGGAGGTAGTGGAGTTTCAGGTTTAGGGAATGATTATGGACTTTAGGGTTATTGAGAGGAGTGCTATGGTTAGGGTTTGGGATCAGGTAGGAGATTTAGGATTAGAGTTAGGGTTCTGGTAGGTCTATGCAGTTTAGTAGGGACAGGTGTTAGTAGTGGGGGGCTAGGTGATTCACTTGGATCGGGCTAGTGGAAGTTAGGGCAGTTACCAATTAGCGCATATGGCAGTGAGTAAGTGTATCGTGAGCTAGAGCATGCATCTGGACATAGTTTCCATCCACAATAGGTGTGACAAAAGAGTAAGTCCATTGCACATCCCTTGTACCAGGGAAACTACATTGAAAAAACTATTTGTATGCTACAGTGAAATGTTGTGCAGTTGGCAAACTAAAGATAAATGGTAGATATGAAGATTGAAGTTTGTCAGGCCAGATCAACATTATGAGGCTTTCTGACAGGTTGGAGCATAATTCATTAGTCATACTGCAAGTAGAGATTTTTAGCAGGCACAGCTGGTGCACCTTACAAAAGAACTGCCAAATGAATCTTATAAAGGACCAGTTTTAGTAGTCTGGGCACTAGAAAATTCACTGAGTTCGAGAAAGCTGTGATAAGAAGTGTTCTGTTCATTGCAAGTGTATGTGAGAAGGATTTTGTACTTCTTTTTTAATACTTTAGTTGTTTACCCAAGTCTAGCTTTACTAAAGCAGTAAAGTTACAATTCTAGATACTAGTACATACAGTCATTGTTAAGAAAAAAATAACTTGATACCTTGTTTGGACTGCAGTAAATGCCAGCTTGCAAATATATACAAATCTGTTGTGAAGAGTTAATCTGTCCTTATTCTGCACAGCACTGTCTTCCCATGAGTTCTTATTTCTTCTTTACCTCCATTATATTGCCTCATATTAAAAACTGCTTTAATGCAACCTTTTAACACATGGCACTTGCTTTCATTTGTGTACCACCCTAGTTTATGAAAACATATTTCTCAGAAAAGAAAGGATGCAACTCAGTGTTTCAAAACACTGACAAGCAAAGGTTTTAAAATTTAAACATTCAGAATCAGAAGGCTCTAATTAACTCCCAAGTCTAAAAATGTCAACTTTAAGAACAGTAATTTAGTGTACAGTCGTGCCTTAGCCAAAATTACAGTGCATGCTGTGGAGAAGTAAAAAAAAATTAAATTAAAACCAAAATTAAAGTAGACACTTTCTGTGCTTCTCCCTTTCATGCACTTTTTTCTTTCCTTTATTGTCCCTGAAGGAAACATTGTCATATAAAAAAAACTGGATGCTATGTGTTAAAAGCAGAACATACAACTGGGTACAGTTAGTTTTACTGAACAACATAACTAGCTAGACAAAGGCTGTGAGCAGACATTATGGGTTTGGTACTCTGTCTAAAAGGAAGCATTATCTTGGAATATTACTCAGGGGCCCTGTAAAATGATTTGTAAAAGTACATTGAATTTCTTTGCTACAGAAGAGGTACTTCAGAACACCCACACAGTTGTATAGTTTTTCTCTTTCAGCTATATTTCCACCAAATAAACAGGAACATTTCAGAATACAAAAAAGTAGATTCAGGGAAAGGCTATATAGTTGCAAGTACTAGTTTTCAATCACAACACTAAATGTCTAGACATGCAAATGTCTAGATTTGTTTAGGGGAATTCATATTAAAATGTTTATAAATGAGGGATGCAAGATCCATGTCAACAAGTTAACAATAATATGATGCAGATTGGCATGATCAGTCACTGGTTTATTACATTATTCTCTATTTCTACCTGAATTTTAGATAAGGAACACATAAGACACACCGTAGATAATTCACAGCTCATGTCTATAGGTTCATAGGTTCATAGGTAGGTACTAGGCTATCTGCCCGAGGGCATTTATAAGCCTAGCCAGAATGTGTCTTGACTTTCGCCACTCTTTTAGATTAGTTTCCTGTGCCTCTGTCAGCAGAGCCACTGAATTGATCCCTGGGGTAAATTTTCGGTTTCCCATCCCCTCGTCAAGATTTCTCTTGAAGAGGGTCAGTGCTCTGCCTAATATAGATTGGAATCTTGTTCCAGAGCAAGGGAAGTCTCTGGGATAGGAACCTATACCTCCAGCATGTCCTATTTATTGTTGTGGTGAGGTTTAGATCTCTAGAGCGTGTGTCTCTAAGGGATTTGGTTTTCTTTAGGTGGAGCATGTCCATCAGTTTTGGGTTTGACATGGCCTTGCATGTCAGGCAGAGATCACCTCTGAGTAGGCGATATGCAACTGAGTACAGCTGGAGTTTCTTTAGTCAAGCTGCATAGGGCATCTGTTTGAGGCTGGTAATCTTCTTGGTGAGGTACTTCTGTGGTCTTTCCAGCTGTTGCAGGTGTCTAGTAAGGTACATCCCAAATGGGGCGTTGTACTCTATGATGGGCCTGATGAGAGATGAGTAGAGGGGCACAATAACCTGTTTTGATCTAGATGCGAACCCTTTTATGATTAGGTGGGCCACATAGAAGGATTTTCTAACCACTTTGGCAATGTGGTTATCAAAGGAGAGATTACTATCCACTTGGGTCCCCAGATCCCTAATTACATCTTCCGTATTTAGAGGACTACCACCTACGTGGTAGTTTGTGGGTACTTTGTTTTTCCCAAAGGGGATGACTATGCACTTTTTGGCATTTAGCTTGAGGCCATGATTCTGACACCAGGTATCCGTCTCAGTGAGACCCTTCTGGAGGATGTCTGTGTCAGCCGGAGAGTCAATTATGGCCCCTAGTTTTCAGTCATCTGCAAACTTGGTAAGCCACAGCCCTCCTGTATTTGTCTGTACTTCAGAGAAGTAACAGGAGGGGTCCCAGGACTGAGCCCTGGGGGATGCCACTTGTAACCGGTTTAGAGTCGGACCTAGCACCCACAACTCTTACCGAGTGGGTTCTATCTGTGAGCCAGTTGACAACCCATCTCTTGACATAGAGATTAATGTTCAGGCTGGTGAGCTTGTCTATAATACCAGAGTGGGGAATGGTGTCAAAGGCCTTGGTGAGGTCTGGGTAGGCTGTGTGGACCACCTTTCCCTCATCTATAGCCTTGGTAACTGTTTCAAAGAAGTCTACCAGGTTTAGGAGGCAAGATCTGCACTTAACAAAGCCGAATTGGGTAGGGTCCAATGTTTGGAGGTTCCCAATCTCTTTGTTAATGAGTTCCATGATGATGCGCTCCATAGCTTTACAGACCAAGCTAGTCAGGCTTATAGGGAGATAGTTCCCTGGGTCCATTGTGGCTCCACCTTTGTGGAGTGGGATAACTGTTTCTGTACCCCATTCCGTAAGAACATAGCCTGTGGAAAGGCTGAGTTTGAACAGTGTATTAAGATGGGGGGTTAGTTCATTTTGGAGCTCGTGTAAGACTCAGCCTGGGACACCACATGAACTACAATATGAACTGGCACCTCACCTAAGTGTCATGTTTAATCATAGCCTCACCTCAGGTTTCGTGCCCACTGAGTGGCGCAGAGCTACAGTTATCCCAATCCACAAGGGGGGATCCACCTTGGATCCTGGAAACTACTGTCCCCTCAGTCTGACAAGCCTTATCTGCAAGGCCATGGAGCGTATTATCATGGAACTTATAAACAAAGACATTGGCAACCTTCAAACACTGGACCCCACCCAGTTTGGGTTTGTGAAGGGCCGATCTTGTCTCCTGAACCTGATTGACTTCTTTGAATCAGTCTCCAGAGCCATGGACAAGGGTAAGGTGGTCCACACAGCCTATCTAGACCTTGCCAAGGCCTTTGACACCATCCCCCACTCTGGAATCATAGATAAACTTACTAAGTTGGGCATTAATCCCTATGTCACCCAATGGGTTGCTAAATGGCTTACTGATAGAACCCACACTATAAAAGTAGCTGACTCCAAATCCATCTCCAGACAAGTGACAAGTGGAGTACCTCAGGGTTCAATCCTGGGGCCGCTCTTGTTTGGCATCTACTTCTCTGAAGTACAGGTCAACACTAAGGGACTCTGGCTAACAAAGTTTGCAGATGACTGCAAACTGGGAGCCATTATTGAATCCCCAAATGATGTGGATACTCTACAAAAGGGCCTTACAGAAACAGATACTTGGTGCCAGAGCCATGGGCTCAAGCTCAATGCCAATAAATGTATTGTTATCCCCTTTGGGAAAAAACATGTATCCATGAATTACCATATAGGTGGCAGTACACTAAACACAGAAAGTGTGATAAGAGACTTAGGGACACAGGTGGACAGTGGTCACACCTTCGATAACCACATCGCCACAACAGTCAGGAAATCCTTCTATGTGGCACACCTCATCACAAAGGGCTTTTCATCCAGAAAAAAGGAGGTCATTGTCCCACTGTACTCATCCCTCATTAGACCCATTATAGAATACAATGCCCCATTTGGTATGTACCTCTCAAGACATCTGCAACAACTGGAAAGGCCTCAGAAATACCTCACTAAAAGAATCACAGGCCTAAAGCAGATGCCCTGACCGCCTTAAAAAACTCCAGCTATACTCTGTATATCATCTACTCAGAGGCGATCTCTGCTTAACATACAAGGCCATGTCAAACCCAGAGCTGTTGGACATGCTACACTTAAAGAAATCCCAATCCCTCAGAGGTACACGCTCCAGGGATCTAAACCTTGTCATCACAATAAACAAAACATGCTGGAGGGATAGGTTCCTGACCCAGAGACTCCCCAGACTCTGGAATAGATTGCCCATACATGTCAAGCAGAGTGCCTCTTTGGACCTCTTCAAAAGGAACCTTGACGACTGGATGGGAGAAAGGAAATTCACCCCAGGGATCACGTCAGTCGCCCTGCTAGACAGGGGTCCAGGAAAGTAAATAATGTGGGAAGAAATAGCCAGGGAATTGTTATGGCTAGGCTTGTATAGGCCCTAGGGCTGATAGCCTAGTACCAACCTATGAACCTATGAAACCTATGAACCTATGAACCATCTGGTCCCATTGATGATGTGTTTTTGGCTTTGGAGAGGGCTGTTTTAACCTGTGTGTCTGTGGTTACTGGGGCTCTACATTCTTCAGGAATGGTCAAGGGCCCTGTTGGGGGGTGAGAGGGGGGTGAAGTTTGCACTGAACCTGTCAGCCAGGATGTTGGCAATGTCTGTCGGTTCAGTGTATTTTCTGCCATTTTGCACTAACTCAGAGCAGATCGGAGCATTGCCACTTAGATTCTTGACATAGCTAAAGAATGCTTTGTGGTTATCTTTAGAGTCTTTGGTGATTTTTTCCTTTCAAAGCTAGTCTTGGATGATTTTATGAGGGATCGTAGTTTCTTGCTGATACTGATCAGGGATGTCTTCCTTTCTTGGGATTTTGCTCTATTCTGTACTAGTTTCCTCCTTCTATTGTATAGCTCATTTATGGCAGGGGTCCACCAGACAGGTTTCCTCTTTTTGAAGGAGTGAGTCTTGGTTTTTGGGATAGCCAGATTCATGCACTCTTGTAGGTGGTCACAGAGTGCATTTGTAAATGATTCTGCAACTTGGACAGCATTATCCTTTACCATGGGGGCTTTGAAACTTACCACCTCAGTCTTGAATAGTGGGAAGTTTGCTTTTGAAAAGTTTTTTTTCTATGGTTTCCTTGTCTGGGGGTGGGGTTGGGATGTGAATGTTCAGAGTGATTCGTTTATGGTCTGATCTAACCAATAAGGGTTTTACCTCCGGTGTGGAACATCTGTCAGCCACGTTGGTGATGACCAGGCCCAATATGTTGTCACCTCTTGTGAGATTGGTGACCAGTTGGTCCAGAATGTTTGCATTTATAAACTGTAGGAAGCATTGGGCAAAGGATCTAGTAGTTGAGTAGTTCTCCCAGTTTATGTTTGGGTAATTGAAATCTCCCAATATCACAGTGTTAGGTAGGACCTTCGTATTTTCCAGTGTTTTCAGAAATGCTGAATGGGGGTCCTGGGACATAGTGGGTGATCTGTAGCAAGCTACAATTTGAAATGCAGTTTTGCCCATTGTTAGTTGCACATGGATGGTCCCTGAGGCATCGTGCTGTGCCACTAACCTGGAGGTGTGAGTATCCTTGATGAATATGGATGCACCCCCGCTTTTTGTATTTCGGTCCAGGTTCTGTGGCCAAAAAGCATAGTATGAGTTGTAACCTGGTAGTGCTGGAGTGCTCTCTGGAGGCTTAAACCAGGTTTCTGTTACTGCACAGATATCGATTTCCTCCATACTGAGGAGTGCCTCAAGTGAATGCATTCTGAGGTTTAGACTTCTGGCATTGAGTAGCATCTCCCTCAGTTTTTGGTTTCTTGTGCTGTTTAAGGAGGTGGGTTTGTCTTTTGAGCTTTGCCTAAAAAAGACACTATGGGGACGGCAAGAGCCTTGGCCAGTATTCAAAAGCCTAAGGGTGACAGGTGCAAGCCGTCTCTTGTGAAGCAATGTGGCTTGTTGAGCATGTCATTCCAGGCTGACAGACACTGGATCCCCTTAGAACGACACCAGAAGCTTAGCCAATTGTTGAAATTGATCATTTTTTCTTTATACTGTGGCATCATTCTAGGTGAGAGCAGTATGCTACTCAGGGTCAGGGTCATACCGGCTTGGGCTACGTGATCAGAGAGCTCCTGTATGTCTCTTTTCATGTAGTCCAGGGATGTACGTCTCAGGTCATTCACACCAACATGGACAATGACAGAGTCATATTTGTACTTGTTTTGGAGTGACCTGAGTGCTTGTGTTATGTGGCGGATCCTGGCACCCGACAGACAGCTTACAGTAACCTTCTCCTTGTTCAGTCTAGTGAGCAGGACGTCAGTGTGCTTGACTATAGAGTCACCTATTACTAGTGTGTTGGGTGTGTTATTTAGCCTTAAGGGCTGCGATTGTGTGGCACACTGATTTTGTGAAGTATGTGTTTCGTGGTTTGTGTTGGGGGATGAAGGTTGCTTGGATATCTGCTTTGGAGGTCTCTGCTGCTTTTGCAGATTTTCACTTAGAGCCTCCGAGTATGTTTTTGCATATTTATGTCTGTTTTTTGCTGGTGCAGGTATGACAGGTCTATGTCAGACTGGTGGTGTGGTGCAAGTAATTCCCTTCTACTCATGAGTGGCTGTTTCAGCCTTGGGTTGAGAGAGCTTGTCCTCCAGTTTGGCTGTATAATTGCATCTTTCGCATATATTTGTGTTGGGTGGTAGGAGGAGAGGGTTGTCAGTGTACATGATGCAATTGTAACATTGCCTCAAGATGCCCAGAATCACCAGCTAGACTGGGGAGTGCACCTGAAACTGCCCTATGGACATGCCTGGATAAGTAAGGTGGGCCGTTTTGCTGATTGTCCTGTAGGGACAAATAGAGAGCCGTGTAGTATAGGAGGGTCTAGTGCTAGGGTTTATTAGTGCTTGCTATGAGTTATGAGCAAGTGCTAGGTTGTAAAGTGAATGGTTTGAGTACTTAAGTTGAAGGTTTGACTAGTTTCAAGGGAAAAAATTTAAGAGGAGACTTTGTGGAGCCAGGAATAGTTTAACCCTAGCTAACCGGTGCTGCCTGGCATGCAAAACCACGCACAAGCGGGTTTTAAAGCAGGGAAATGAAAGAGATAGGAACTGGCCCAAAATGGCCAATCAGCTACTAATTTCTGGGCAGAAACCACTCCTCCAAGGACAGATAGGCTGTTCAAAGCTCCCCACTCTCACTGGTGAACAGAGAAACTTCCTTCTATCCAAGTAAGGTATGGGCAAACACAGAAACTTTGTAACACAGCCCTGGATTCATCAAGGACCTGAAAACTGGACTATACTAGCTTAGAAAGGCAGAAATAACAAGTATCTTTTTTTTTGGCACTTGAAAACCTAATAAGTCGATGCTTTAAATAGTTAACCTAGCTCTGGGATGCTAAGGGATGGAGCCCTTACTGAGAGACAACAAACTGGAGGAGGGGGAAGTGAAGGGGCATGGCTCACTCACCTTTCTGTGGGAGTGGGATAGGTGACAAGCACTCAGGGGGACAGTCAGTATAATTCTATCTGATGGACACTGGGGTGAACCACTGCTCATACTACCCAGGGGATGGGCTGCTGGGAGATGCATGACTTGAGGAAGTTAGGAGTATAGTGTTTGTGGTTAACCCATTGCATGACCACTGGGGTTGCCAGGTTTCTTTGTGGCTAAAACTGGACTAAGGTCATGTTCCTCACATCACCCATAACTACACCAGTTCCCACCCCCTCTCCCATCCATACCCCACCCATTTTGTGACATCACGGTGACATCAGCTAATGGGAACGCCCTCTTTTTCTGTTCCGGATGCCTGCTTTCAGCCATTTACTATGCTTTTCTGTAAAAAAGCATAGTAAATCAGCCAATTCTAACAAACACTGATAGTCTGTTTCCTTTTGTGAAACAGAAAAATGGAGTTTGTACAGTGTTTTCCTGACTACCAGAGCAAATAATTGATTTGATTTGTGTGGATAGTTCAGAAAAAAAACAGATAGGTGGCATTGCACATTGGCAATGGCAACAGGATGATTTCCAGTTTCCCACCTATTGTTCAAAGACTCAAAGTTATGCTTAAATAGGGCTAGTCTAGGGATGGACTCTGCTTCACATGGATGGCAAGCTTGTTCCAGTGCATGGAGACCCTCTTTGAGACACATTTGTGTCTCATCAACATCACATGGCCTATTTATGTCACAAGCAAAATTTAAATCCTTGGATCTAATGGTTCTGATACTGTTCGTTTTGTGGATGTCCAAAAGGTCCATCAATCGATGCTGGATCCAAGGATGCCTTGTATGCCAGACATTCTCTCTCAGTAACCTGTAGGAGACCCGGTATAGTGATAGGGCTTTAAGGTGATCTGTATAAGACAATGTGTTTAGACACTGGATTCTTCTAGTAAAGAAGCTTTAAATATGTTCCAGCTGTTGTATGTGTCTAGTAAAGTACATGCCAAAGAGATAGGTGCAGCTCACACATCCAGTTATTCTGTCAACTTCTCAGGTTAACATCGCTAATATTTTAAAAAGTGTTCCTTGTACATGAGCAATGTCCTATAAAAAATGGAAATAAACAACTCAAACATTGGCTTCTTACGAGTTGTTCATTCACATTAATCAGTGTCTAAAGCATCTCCCCAGATTCCACTGGTGGTTAAGTGCCATGTTCGATGTCTTTTTTTCACTCTCACTCCTTAACTCCTCCTCTTGCTCCCTAGTAACCTCCTCCATCCTTCTACTTCTTCCTCATTGTACCTCCTCCTTCCTGCACACAGCTCAGTTTGCCGCAACTGGACCGTGTTGGGCAAAGACATTTGGCCATTCATAAAATGGACAGTTGTTCTTTGCAAACTTGTAGGGAAACCTATTCAGAGCTAGTCTTGACAACAAATCCATTAGGCTCAGCTCAGTTTGGCCTGCTTTGCTGTGTTTGCTGCTTCCGGATGTAAATAAATGTTGTTAGAAATCTGTCAATTACGCAGCCTAATATTTGCATTTTAGTGGGCTAACGTCTGTGCATTATTCATTTGCTAACTGAGTAAATGAACTGGTCCTTTGACACTTTTCAACCATGACCCAGGCTACAAGAGCAAGGAAAATTAAATATATACAGACTCTAAAATAGTCAGTCAGCTTTTGGAAGGCAGGAACAGACTGAAGTAGACAAAGAAAGCTCACTCAGAACATTCAAACTTTAGACAGTAACCAGTGGATGGGACTAAACTGTGTAGACCTGAGGGTTTGAAACAGTCTTAACCTCTATCACACTGTGCATGTGGAATTTTTTTGATCATAACTTTGTGACTTGGGAGCATCCCTCACCTATAAGGACTGAGAGGGTGGACAACAGATTATGCTCCCAAAGACCTGTTCTTTCATTCTGTCTGAACTCTTGTGGAGTAGCTGTGGGTCTGTGTCTGTGGTGATGGTCAGGGAGTTGTACAGCCATACTTTGCATGCACTTATACATTCATAGTTGGAATGTGGTCACAGTTTGGGCACTGTGTGTAGGAGTGTCCATTTTTAGAGTCTGTTAGGAGTAGTGCATAGTTCAGTTGAAGTTACACATTTGTGGTATTTGGAGTCCAACTGAGCAGCACTGATCAGGCACTTGTTCTGTGAAATAACAGACTTAAACTCGGTGCAGGAATATGGCAGGTTAAAGAAAACTGACAGTTCACTTTTAACTGATTCTGGCATAAGTCTGTTTCGTTCATCTGTCCAAATGTTATTCATAACGCTAAACACATGCTCAACGGATGCATTTAAGACTGGAACAGACAGAATGTGCTGAAAAAGTTTCAACATATTTGGTGCAGACTTGTGCTCGAAAAACTTACACCAAGCCTCAGCTCTGCTTGCACAGCTATGGATAACATCAAACACTTCACTAAGAGCTCACACTTCATCGTGCAGGCTGTCGGATGGATGGTGGGTGGATAGAGGCATTTGCATCCAAATGTCAATCACTTCATCGAGCGAAGGTGATCTTGTGACACTGGTCAAAGACAGTGGCTTGAAGTGATGATACAGGGAATATTCAAATGCAAACCATTTGTTCAAATATGTCATTGCTCACTTGTACACATTCAGTGCTTCAGTTATGAACTTCTCAGTGAACTACTGTGGTAGATAACTTTTGCGCAGAGCAAATGTTACTTTCATACCAAAAAAATTGTCATCAGTCCTATGCTGCAGAGACAGCTTAAACTGTTCCATTCAGTTTCCATTCCATGTACAGTTCACAAGCTGTTGTTGATTTGTTCTCAAGCTTTAAAATTGTCTCTTGGAAGGATGACCTAAAGAAGTGTGTAAAATACAGATACAGCTCCAACTTTGTTGGGCTGTCATCTGGTGCCATTTCTTTTTCCTGGTCCTTCAACATTTTCCATATCACTTTCAGACAATCAGCTCCTCCTTGAGACAAGAAATACATTTTCAAAGGCATCCAGCACAGCAAAATTCGGTCAAGATCCTTGAACAAACTCAACAGCGGGTTGGAACGTCTGATTATCTCGTGGTATTCAGACTCAGAAATCAAACAACTCTTCAGTTCTGCTCGCCTCAATGCAGAGTTACTGAATTCAGCAAACACTTTCATGACAACATTTTCAGCATCAAATGACATGACCTTTAAAGCATTTTTCACACAGTTATACATAATGTGGTCATTGCAGTGTGCTGCAATAATTTAAGGATTCTCCTCTGAAACTAACTTCTGATAAAAGGAGTTGTTTATGCCATAGTTTACCGATGCATTATCTGCGGAATAAGCGGTAACATTTTGCCAAGACAATTTACATTCTGTTAAAACACGACAGAGTTGATTCT
Organism: Protopterus annectens; assembly: GCF_019279795.1. Taxonomy (NCBI): domain Eukaryota; kingdom Metazoa; phylum Chordata; order Ceratodontiformes; family Protopteridae; genus Protopterus; species Protopterus annectens. Next base: position 1,413,684,611 of record NC_056744.1, read on the forward strand.
TAATGGACTTAGAGTCTTCGAATGCATCCTTGTAAAAGTCAATAACATGGAAAGAAATTCCATTCTGTGGGGTAAAGAACTGAAAACCAACCAGATATAATTTATGGTTCCCTTTGTTACAATCATCAGTAGCAATGGAAAATGGCAAATCAGCAAGTAACTTATCAAGGACGACTTCTAGTGAAAATGGGTACAAAACATTATTGACTATGGCGGAAACTTTTGTTTGGCCGCAGGTCATCTTTTTAATGATTTCCGAGTCATCAATTACAGACTTTATAACTTTGATATCACAGTCCTGTGCATTATACGAAATATGATGTCTAATTCCATGATACACTTCAGCAATTTCTGCTAGGGATACTTTGTGAGATGCCGTACTGTTTGGTGATGTGAAAAATGCCTTCAGTTATTGAGATGATGCACTAGCTTGGGAACAAGTAGTATGCTTTTTGGTACTTTGGTGTGCTGTAACTGTTTTTTTCCATCATATGCAACAGTGAATGATGTTGCACAAAGCTTGCATCTAGCTTTGGTATCTTCTGTGCATTTTTGTACACATGAAAATTCCCTTTCCCACTCTGCATTATAATAACAGATGTTTCGTTTTCGCTTCTTTGGTGGAGTAGACCGGTCTGACCGTGTAGTGGGGCTGCCAAAACTCTCATTATTATCGTTGACACGGACACCATTATTCCTGTCTTCCATAATAACCATATTAATAAGTAAAGTACCTGCAGAAAGTGACAGCAGATATACAATGAGTTAGTTAAACTTAAAGACAAAAAGCTGCGTTAATAAAGAGTCTACATAAATACTTTGCAACTACATTTGCATCGCTGAAGTATCTGTTTCTTACGAAAGGAACATCTGCTTGTTAGTGTGTGTGTCCCCGGACTGGTGCAAGGCTATACTGGCAGACTCTACTCTCTAGTAGCATCGGGTACTCCCACACCACGGTGTCCTAGTGTCCCCGGACTGATGCAAGGCTATACTGGCAGAGTCTACTCTCTAGTAGCATCGGGTACTCCCGCACCATGGTGTCCTAGTGTCCCTGGACTGGTGCAAGGCTATACTGGCAGAGTCTACTCTCTAGTAGCATCGGGTACTTCCACACCACGGTGTCCTAGTGTTCCCGGACTGGTGCAAGCCTATACTGACAGAGTCTACTCTCTAGTAGCATCGGGTACTCCCACACCACGGTGTCCCACAGTCCCACTGATAAGCTAGAAGGCTTCCCTCCAACACAGAAAGGCTTGGGGAGCTCAGACGCTTACAAACAATCCTGGATACAGCAAATCTGTATCTGGACTAGACTAGTTACAGGAAAGTCAGGAAACAAGCTTAGAATTTTTTTTTTAAAGAAAAGCAGTTAAAACAGCACTAAAACAATTTAAGTGCACATTGTACAGTGTGAGCAACCACACTTGAGTGTGTAGCAATATTAAAACAAATACAGTTTAAATAAATGCAATTTATTCCAACTGTAATCTGAACTGAATTCAATTATTGTTTTATTCAATGTTGAATAGTTAAAAAGTGCCAAAAAAATATTTATCAGCTCTATAGTTCCAGATTGTTTGAGAAACACACTCAGTCAGAACACAAGGAGATCCTAGCAAAGTTTTTTTTAATGTGAATTAATATATATTTTCTGAAATAAAGTCCATAACACTAATTATTATCATTATTTAAGTTTAATGCACCACCTTTTCTCCAGACAGGCCATTTCTGTTAACAAAACCAACATACATTAATAACTGATGCTATGAAGACACAAACATACTTCTCAAGTTCCCTGATTTTGTAGAATGTCCCCGATTTTTGCCTTATATTCTGCCTGCTCCTTGTATAATTGCTAATTTTTCTGGTAAATTATCGTAGATTTCCCAATTAGCAATGTTAGGCATTGTAATGTCAGACTTCTTTGCTCAAAACTGCTTTTGATGCAAACTTTCTTTTATTTTAACTTTTTAAGTGAATTACAGTTATATTTAATAAATTATCCTTTTATTTTTGCCTTTTACCAAAACTCTTGAAAAGAAGTGGAAAGTCAGGGGTTAGCATACTGTTTAAGATGTTTACCTCATAGACACAAGGTACACAGTTTGGAATGGGAAATTTAGCTAGGTTTAAAGAAACCACAAGGAACATTCAAGGTCTTCACCATCTCTCCTATGGGGATTGTTTGAAATCACTGTCACTGTATTCTGTTTCATACAAACTACTCAAAGGTAAATTGTGCATTGCTGCCTCGTTTAAGGATTGCTAATTATCTGAAGTTGGAACTAAGCCATGGTGTAGCTTAGTAGCTAAGACATTAAATAAAAATGTATATTGTTAGATTAGCCCCCTGTAAGGTTCATTTGCTTTACTTTAATAATATTCAAAGTAGGTGCGCTTCCTAAAGGTACCCTTTGAAAGTTAAGCAGTAATCTGTGTCTGTGGACTACAACCACACTAGTGAAGTGATGCTATTTTTGTTTTAGTTTTTAACCTTCGTTGGTTAGAATGTTCCGGCTCATTCTCTAAAAGACTTTCTTTTCCTACTTCTTTATCTCCAGGTGCTTTTAGTTTCAGAAACCTAATCTCTGCGATTCAGGTGCGAGTTTTCGGTGAAGGCCGTAAGAGGTGTCTTTGTGGAGTATTTTAACTTCTTGTTAGTAGCAGGCAGTGGGTACTTTTATTGTCACTGGCCGGGATTCTAACACTTTCCTTAGCTGGGTACTTCATGGAGAGCCATTTGGCTTTGATGAGATTTGTAGTAAAATGAATTATTCTATTTTTACTAATAATATTTAATTTCATACCATAATGTGAGTAGTTGCTGATGTTTGCATGTGACATTGTGATCTGTAGTGAGAGTAGGTAACAGGTGGAGGAGACCCTGGAGAGGTGGAGATATGCTCTAGAGAGAACAGGAATGAAGGTCAGCAGGACTAAGACAGAATACATGTGTGTGAATGAGAGGGAGGATAGAGGAATGGTGAGGATGCATGGAGTAGAGGTGGCGAAGGTGGATGAGTTTAAAAACTTGGGATCAACAGTTCAGAGTAATGGTGAGTGTGGAAGAGAGGTGAAGAAGAGAGTACAGGCAGGATGGAGTGGGTGGAGAAGAGTGTCAGGAGTGATTTGTGACAGACGAGTACCAGTAAGAGTGAAAGGGAAGATCTACAAGAGGGTAGTGAGATCAGCTATGTTAAATGAGTTGGAGACAGTGGCATTGACAAAAAGGCAGGAGTCAGAGCTGGATGTGGCAGAGTTAAAGATGTTAAGATTTGCACTGGGTGTGATGAGGGTGGACATGATTAGGAATAAGTATATTAGACGGTCAGCCCAGGTTGGAAGGTTTAGAGCCAGAGAGGCAAGATTACATTGGTTTGGACATGTGCTGAGGAGGGATGCAGAGTATATTGGGAAAAAGATGCTAAGGATGAAGCTACCAGGTAACAGGGAAAGATGAAGGCCTAAGATAAGGTTTATGGATGTGGTGAGAGAGGACATGCAGGTGGTTGGTGTGACAGAGCAAGATGCAGAGGACAGGAAGAAATGGAAACAGATGATCCGCTGTGGCGACCCCTAATGGGAGCAGCCAAAAGAAGAAGACAAATGTAGTAGTTGCATTGGCTGCCCTAAACACCAAAATCTAATCTGATGCCTTATATTATTATTATTATTATTATTATTATTATTATTATTATTATTATTATTATTATTATTATTATTTTCCTCTCTCTCTCTCTGTCACATACACTTAATACTCAATACCATACAAAAATTATACTGACCCCTGGCCTGGGCCCCGACTCTCAAACCCTCATCATCTCCCTGGTCCTGCTAAGTGTGCCACAGTTACAATCTTACACAGATCCTTCACATCACACAGAGGCAGGCATATGCTAACAAAATATATACATACATACTTCTATGTCATCATCCTCTACTGTACTGACACAGCACAGACTTTCCCTTTCCTCAGAGAGTAGCAGGAGGACATTGACCTAATAATGATGTTATGCATAAAAGGCTGCTATGATGATTATATGAATTAGAATTACAAAAAACAGAGAGTAACACACTGCTATCTGCTAAGTCCTCACCTGACCGAGGCTGGCTATCTAATTATTTCTGCCATAGTCTGAAAGATTTTACACTGTCTGTATGTGGTAACACACCCCCTATTCTTGCCTTTTGCTCTTCACGATAGAACTGGCTGCTTAGTGCTTAGGCTTAGCTAGCTTAAAATTTCTACGTGATTATTTCCATTCCACACTGGTGAGTGGTGGAATAAGCATGCACGCATGATGATTTAAGCTGTACGTAAAGGGGAGAAGAGAACACGGGTGGCGTTAATTGCACTGCTAGGCTGCTGCAGCTGTAAGTACCAGTATTGATGAAAAGTGTCAATATGGTGCATTATTCTCCAGTTATTTATTTTCTATGTCCCTAAACCTAATTATGAATGGTCCATGAAGATAAAAGGTCGAGAGCTAGATAGCCTGTGCACATGCTGGTAAATCTGATTTAAAAATCCCCCAAAAAATGCTCAGGGCAAGCAGGTTATCTTTGCTATTAAAACATTGTAAGTTTCAATTTACCCCATAAGACCTTTTAAGCCAATAACATCACTTTACTGCTCATTCAGAAATTATGATCTTAAGATTCCCTTGCATTTTGAAAGTTCTGTCAAATACCGTTTGTACTAGGGTGTGGGACAGGTACTCGATTGTTAAGATGTAACAAATGTTTTCCGTTTCGTAATTAGCTACATCCATGAAGTTTTAGGAGGGAAGAGTTAGCAAATGCTGGTATAAGAGGTGGAGGCTACCTGAGGTATAAGTGCATGATGGCAAAAGTAAATGTATAGTGCACCTGGGTAAAATGACTAGGCTTGCAGCATAAACAATCGCCAATTATATTCTGTCGGAAGTTCATATAGCACAGTCCATTGACAATTGTCGATGTCTGTGTTGTATATCATGTACATTCTCTTCACTAAAAATGCCTTTTCCAGGCTCAGCCGCTCAGCAGACAGTATGTACGTATCTAGCAGAAAACACTTCAGAACCACCAGGACTTCAGGCAGAAACAAATCATTTTATTAAAATGTAAGGGCTTTCATGCCCACAACACGGCACTTCATCAGACATAAAGCAAATGAATCACAGATTCAATATATACTATAATCAATTAAAATCAATTAATATAAAATAATTAAACACTTAATGAATCAATTTAGGTTCCTTTAGCAAAGGTTTTAAGGGTACAAATGTGTTCAACCCCAGGATTTCTGTGTGCTTGTAACTTCATTATCCACCTTATCTCAGATTTCTGTATAATATTGTTAAAATCTCCACGTCTTTTACTAGAGTTAAAACACTGTATTACTAAAAACTCAAAAGAATGGTCACTAAAACTATAAATGTGTTTATATAAAGCACTATTCATGTCATGATTTCTAATATATCCAACATGCTCTAAAATTCTTTCTTTTAACATCCTAGTCGTTTTACCAATATAAAAACTTTCACATTTTGTGCAGAAAGCAAGGTACACCAAACATTTCATAGTACAATCTGCATAAAATCTAGGAATAAAAGTAAACCTATTATATAGGTGTGTAAATGTCTTTACATCTGATATATATTGACACACCGAACAATTCCTACATTTAAATGTCCCTTTTTTATCAGAAATGGGAGCAATGTTAGTCCTTTTACCATAGCAAAGCTGTCTTTTAAGAGAAACCCCATTTTTGAAACAGAAATGAGGTTCATCTCCTACAACATCAAAAATGGTATTATCAGATGTCAATATAGGCCAGTTCTTACGTATGACATCACATACAGTAACTACATCACTTGTGAAAGTAATAACAGGTCTTAAAATATCATTTTTATATTTACTGAAGGATGTAGATGAACCATGTCTTCTAGAAAAATAAGGTCTAGCTGACACAATCCTATCTATAGAAGTCTCTCTTAATACAAGGTCCACTTCATTTTCTGAATATCCACGTGTTAAGAACTCAGTCTTCATAGTGCTAAGAGTATCCCTAAATCTATCATTATCAGTGCTCAGTCTAGAAGGTCGACAAGCTTGATTCTTATTAATATTCTTAAAAACATTGGAAGGATGCATACTACTACGATGAAGCAATGTATTTCTCCTGCAAGGCTTCCTGTACATAGAAGTCTGCAAACTTTCATCATCTTTAAATAGGTGGGCATCTAAAAAGTTTATCTCAGTTTCATGAACGTTAAGGCTAAATCTTAGAAACTCTGTAGTAGACTCTAGGTAGGAAATAAAGTTCCCCAGTTCCACAGTAGTCCCATCCCATAAAAGAAAATATAGTCCACAAACCTCCTATAAAATTTGAGGTGTGGACGAAATTCATGTTCAACAAAAACAAATTCATCTTCCCAATTAGCCATTACTAGATTGGCGTAGCTATTGGCACATGAAGTGCCCATGGCCACGTCAATCTTCTGTAAATAAATGCAATTGTCAAACAAAAACACATTATTTTCAAGAATAGGATCTAACAGTGTGCAGCAGAGAAATAGCATATCATGTGTAAAATCACTATGCTTATGGAGAAATAATCTAACTGCTTCAACACCTTCCATATTAGGAATAACTGTAAAAAGTGTATTGACATCCAATGTAACCAATAAAAAGCTGGAGACATCATGTGTGTGTGTATTGACATCCAATGTAACCAATAAAAAGCTGGAGACATCGTGTGTGTGTGTGTGTGTGTGTGTGTGTGTGTGTGTGTGTGTGTGTGTGTGTGTAGAACAAAAATCATATAAATCAGCTAAAAAATGTGAAGTATCACGTATGACAGTACCAATTCATAAGGATAACATAGATCCTCCATCTGATAATACCATTTTTGATGTTGTAGGAGATGAACCTCATTTCTGTTTCAAAAATGGGGTTTCTCTTAAAAGACAGCTTTGCTATGGTAAAAGGACTAACATTGCTCCCATTTCTGATAGAAAAGAGACATTTAAATGTAGGAATTGTTCAGCGTGTCAGTATATATCAGATGTAAAGATATTTACACACCTATATAATAGGTTTACTTTTATTCCTAGATTTTATGCAGATTGCACTATGAAATGTTTGGTTTACCTTGCTTCCTGCACAAAATGTGAAAGTTTTTATATTGGTAAAACGACTAGGATGTTAAAAGAAAGAATTTTAGAGCATGTTGGATATATTACAAATCATGACATGAATAGTGCTTTATATAAACACATTTATAGTTTTAGTGACCATTCTTTTGAGTTTTTAGTATTACAGTGTTTTAACTCTAGTAAAAGACGTGGAGATTTTTAACAATATTATAGAGAAATCTGAGATAAGGTGGATAATGAAGTTACAAGCACACACAAATCCTGGGTTGAACACAATTGTACCCTTAAAACCTTTGCTAAAGGAAAGTAAATTGATTCATTAATTGTTTAATTATTTTATATTAATTGATTTTAATTGATTATAGTATATATTGAATCTGTGATTCATTTGCTTTATGTCCGATGAAGTGCCGTGTTGTGGGCATGAAAGTGCTTACATTTTAATAAAAGGATTGATTTCTGCCTGAAGTCCTGATGGTTCTGAAGTGTTTTCTGCTAGATCCAGTTTGTGTTTTACGTTCGGGACCTTTACTGCCTTGGTATATACACATTTTTTTGGTGTTTTGCTATGTATGTATGTACTAAACTGCGTAGCTACCAGGAATACTGAAGTTAAAAGCATTTCATTGTTGTGTAGTAGCTAGTAACGTATCGTACCGCTCCCATTCGAGCTGGATACATTTACTTTCTCCTCTCCTCTGGCGGCACAAAAAAAACCCCGGACATCACGAGTCCGGTTTTGATGAAATCTTTTAACCGGACAATTTGCCTGAAAATCGGACAGTCCGGTCAAAAAACGGACAGCTGGCAACCCTAACGACCACCCTTGTTGCTTGGCTAAGTACATACAGGGGTTTAGAGTCACCCTTAATGGCTGCTGGGCAGAAAATTGGGAAAAATGCATAAAACAGTTAACTTACAAATTTAATAAAAGATACAGTATGGAAAAACAAGTTGAAACTTTGAAGAGATTTACAAAATGTGGGCTATACTGAATTAAGGTAAATGATTTTTGATAATTTCTGTTACCCTTTCTGTCCTTAAATAGTCTACAGTAAATGAAAAAGTCCAAAACTGTATTACAGAAAAATGAGTCCCTTAATTTTTCCCAGTAAATGTATTTGCAGTATGTGTTTGCTCTTTGTTCTGCTGTTGTTGATACCATAGTTGTTTCTGTGTTGGAGTCATTCATTCATTTATTCATTCCCTCATTTATTTTCTGCTCCCTGCTTTCATATGTTCAGGCTGTAGAGAGATATCATCTATTCACACATTCACTGGGTGTAACGTAGAGAATTAATCTTAAATGGGTGAGAGTCTATCACTGTATGCATAAAAACATGCCTACATATTCACCTATGGGCAAGCTGGGGGGATTGACAATTCATCTATCAGAATATCTTTGGGATCTGGAGGAAGACGTGAGCACTTGCTAAAAACTCATGTTAACATAGAAACAACATACAAATTTAAACTTTCCATCCAGGAAACTGGCCAGTTAAACAAGCACTTAAAGGCAACAGCCCCAAGTGGGTGCTTTACAACTGCATTATCACTGTTGGACTTCTGTTGGGTTATTTATTTGGCATTACCATAAATGTTAAATAGCTGCCATGTAGTTAAGTTATTACTTAGATGATGCAAGAGCCTTAGATTCAGTCCCATGCTGAGGGCTTATAAGATGTGACTAATTGATGTGAACAAACTAAATTCACAACACGAACCAGTAGATAAAATAGCAGTTCAATAACAATCCAACGGACCAAGCATGTAATCCAGTAAGAAGTTTAATCCAATGTAAATTTACATTGGATTAAACTTCTTACTGGATTACATGCTTGGTCCGTTGGAATGTTATTGAACTGCTATTTTATCTACTAATTGATGTGAGCCGAGCGTCACACAGAAAAAAGACAGCCAATTAAATCTCAGATTGCAAGTGAGGCCCATAGTAGCAAATCTCTGTTAGGGTGATTTTGGTGTTGTCATACAGGAATTCATTCCAACATTTGCTTTGCTGAGCATGTTTCTTAGTGATATAAAGTAAGGAGCTTAAGAGCAGGGCTATTTTAGAAATGGGCCAAGATGCAAACATAAATAAATAAATATTAGAAGTTAAACATTAGATTATTGTTGCAACAGCCTAAGCTATTTGGATTGTATCTTGCCAATGATATGGCATAGTGTCCAGCTTCCCACATACTCTGCCAGGAACTCAAGCTCCATTTAAATAGCAGTTAGAGGAGCAAAAGCTTTAGCACTTTCTTGTTGTTGAAGTGTGCTCCTCTTGTGGGCTTTGTGGAATTTACAGTCAGCTAGTAATCCTTCAAAGTCCCCTTCTGGGGAAATCCTTTCAATATTTTATTTTTTGAGGAAAACTTCTGTTTTTTTCTTTGAAAGTAATATTATTTATGCTAGGAAATTAACTTTGTTTGGTCTGCCATTCTGTACCAGGGAATTTTATTACCATGAATGCTTGTGGAACATATTGTGTTTTAATCTGTATTTCCAACTTGTTCCTAATATTCCTGTATAGAATGTATGTGTTAAGGACAGGACTTGGTGCTTTTGGGGACTGTCAGGGTTTTTTTTTTTACTTCAAAACTACCTTATTTACTTCAAACCCACCTTTTATCTTGCGATGAGTTTACTGACTCTGCCAGGCTCATCTAACTGAGGATTAATTTACTGACGTACCATAAGGACAGTTATGGGTCTGCTCAGTTCTTCCTTCCTCTATCAAGAAGAAGAGACTTGCTAGACATTCTTTTGTCTGGCAGGCTGGCTCTGGTTTTGCCTGAACCACCAGCAAGTAATCCCTTTTGCATCTGCATGTAATTAAATATGCATTAAAGTGTTCTTATGACACTGCTGCTACTGTCTCAGGGGCTGCTGCTTCTGGGACAGTCATGACAAGATTTGTTTGGTTACATTCACAAAATCTTTTTGAAGATTTTAAACTGAAGTTTTTAATTTTCCCCTGAACAGCAAAGTTCTGTTTGGGCCTTGTTCAACTGAGGTGTGTAAGAGATTCAATGATAGGGGAAAGTTGACTGAAGGGGTGATCTACTGTGGCCAGACTTGGTTCCTCAGAACACTCATTGTTTAGCCCTAGTCTCTCTGGTGTATCACCTACAGCCACTAAAGACCTATGTGGCTGTAGGTTTGCCCTACACTGGCAAAGTAGAAGCACTATTTATTGATCTCAGTGGAAGAAGCAGGTGAAGATTTACCACATAGCTGGTAAAGGAAGTCTGAACCTTGGTAGAGTGTGCCTGGAATTTCCCTAGAAAAGAAAAAAATGTAAAAGTCTTAGCTTTTTCTGTTTTTATTTTAATGAACAGGGATGATTTGTTGAGATCTACTAGGGCCTAGTCTCTGCAATTTTTTACCTATCGCCTCTTCAGAAGAGCAGGGATTGAAGGTAAAATATTGTAAGTCAGGATTTTCTTCGCAACCTGATGATTCTGATCGTGAGGAAAGTGTTCTTCAGATATGCCTTTAGAGGACTATATTTTTCTGAAGCTTTATCTAAATTAAAGAGTTTTTTCAATGAGATCAGAATGAAATTCCTATTGCCCACAAATGTATTATGATTTGTTAGATGTTTCTCAATCTGCAACTTTTCTTACTGTTTTATTTGCTTTAGAGAATGTTTTCTTGACAGCTTGTAGTTTACCTGACAGTTAACCTCTTGACCCCAGGTAGTCTGATAGGTTATACAAGGTACCTTAGATTCATCACAAATACTTTTTTTCTAACTGTTAGAGTTTGTGAATTGTGAATATAAGGTTGAAATTAATTCTGCTACAAATATATGAAAGATAAAGAAAAAAATAAAAAGTTTGCTTTAATGTGGAATATAGCTTACCAATTTAAAAAATGTCATTCATATTGTATGAAATAGCTCTGGCTGAAATAAGTGAAAAACAAAGAAGATCTATTAATGAACACAATATATTTCCTGAGCAGTTTGTTTACTTTCAGACGTCTGACAATGGACATGTTTTTATAGTATGTGTTTTCCTCAAGATACATGTTTGTCACAGTATTAAGAAAAGCTTGACGTAATTCCTCATAGATAAATGGACATGGCTTTTTATAGAATCATCAGAAAAAAGCCTAGAAAAGCAATATTGGAAAGCAAGTATTATATGCTTTTCTCATGTTTAAAGAACAGCTTACAAATATCCATTAACAGACAGGAACAGCAGCAATACAGCTTGTACAGATGTTTCCTTTCAGATTTCTGTTAATGGCATTCTCACATCAGCAAAAGTGCTTACGAGTAAATCACAAAAGGACAATAGAACAGACATTGCATGACTTCCCACAGAAGACCAAAAAAAGATACCAAGAGGAAATAAAATCTATGTGCGTGACTAGCACTCTATATAACAACTGTAGTAATTCAGTAATGCGAGAGAGAGAGACAGAAAGAGGTATTTTGATAGAAACACACTTGTTTCGAGGTATTGTATAGAGAAAGGAAAGTCATCATCTATACTGTTTGTGAAGAAAAACTTTGTAAATATATGCTACAAACTAACAGAAGAGTATGTGTGGTTTGTTTATAAAAAGCTATTTATTGGTTACTGTTCTTAAAGTCAGATGCTGCATCATTGTATATTCTACAAGTTTCTGAGGTTAACAGACTGTGATAATTAGACTTTAATTTCAGCAGTAAACAGCCAACAAGACTTTGTTTCTTAGAGGGGCGTGGCCAAGGATGAACACAGGATAGCAGCAGATTTCTTCAGCTCCACCAATTTCATTACACTGACAGGAATTAATTACTTAAAGAATTAATTTTTGAAGTAATTTTCTTTCTAAATATGTTTGTTTTATATAGTTCTTAAACTATATCTAAAAAAGAAAGGAAATTTTAACAATATTCCTGTCAGAAATCACATTGGAAATTTTCCTGTCAGTTTATCAGTCTGAAATGAGTTCCAGTAAGACAAATTCTCAAGACCCCAGCATCAAGAAAGAACTTCAGTCTCTGATAACTATAATCCAGCAACTTACTGCTAAGATGGATAAAATGGATACTAAAATTGATACCTTCATAGAAAAAAACTACAAAACAAATAGACTTGTTACATATAGACCTGCAACAACAGAAGATCCAGATGACAGGCATAGAAGAAGCTGTGAATGACATGGAAAATAGAATCCAAGAAGAGGAAATCAACATTGAGTTTCTGCTGAAACAAAATACACATTTACAAACAAAGCTGGATGACTTGGAAAATAGATCTAGGCACAATAACATTAGGATTTTTGGACTGCCAGAAAATATTGAAGGTAACAATATTACTTCTTTTTTAACAACATGGCTCCCTAAAACTTTAGACTTACCAGAAGCATTCTCTTTTGGTATCGAAAGAGCACATAGATCTATAGCTAATACTAACTCTAACAAAAACTATCCTAGATCAGTTATAGTTAGATTTCTATCATCTTTTGATAAAGAGATGGTTCTTAAATCTGCTTGGGCTAAAGCTCCTGTTAAGATTAATGAGACAACTGTGCGTTTGACAATGACTATTCTTCCTTGGTAATAGCTGAAAGAAAAGTTTTTCTGCCACTAATAAGGGAGCTTTAAAAGCACAGTTTAAAACATACCTTCTGTTTCCTGCCAAGCTAAAAATCTTCCTTCCTGATGGTCCTAAAATTTTTGATGACTTAGACTTTGCTTTACTGTTTATCAAAAAAAATAAGATTTTGGATAAAATAGAGGAAATGGAATGGGCTAGTCCTTCATTAAAGAGACTGGCAACTGAAACTTCGTGGAAGACTTCAGAGAAGAAGAAGAGACTAAAGAACAAATGATTTGTTCTATGTTTTTTTTCTTTTTTTCTCTCATCATTTTACTTCATTATTAATCTTTTAAATATAGTTCCTGCATTTCCAGAAAGCCACAAATGTTCTGAAAAGATTTAATCAAAGTTATTCTCTGTGTGCAAAGAAATGTTTTGTTTCATAACCAGTCAAAATATCTGAGGAACTAATAACAAGCTATTATTCAATTTGTTTCTCTTTCTGAAAAAGAGAAGTAAGGTCAGTAATTTGATACATTTTTTTCTTTTTTCTCCTTTTCTTCTTTTCTTTGTTTAAACAATGACATTCTATTTAGATTATGTAGTGGGTAAAGGGTGGGGAGGGCAGGGAGAGAAGAGTAACAAAAATATGATAAATGGAATAATAACATATTTATTCCTTGTAAAAGTTTATATGTTCTTCAAATGCTATTCCTAATTATACTTTCTTGATTATACTGCTTATGCTTGTTTGTAAATAATCTGTCATGCTTTAACTAATAATAATTAGAACTAAATAATAGTAAATAATATGTTTTATTTTTAACTCTATTAATATAAACAGTAAGTAATATTCCATTGTATATACTTCTTATAGCTTTCTCTTACATTTTTTATTTCTGCTTTACACTCTTTTATTTTCTACTCTCTTTTCTTTTCTTTATTCTTTCTCTTTATTTTTTTTCTCATATTAATATATAGAAATGCTTTTGATCATATAGACACAGTAAATAATAAGATTTGCATAAAAATTGAGTTGGGACAAAAATATTGAGTTTTATTACTTATTAATAACTTTGGGCTTAATTTCACTTACATAGAGGCTGTAATAACCTGTAAAATACATTGCGAAGGTTTTGTCATGTTTAGATGCATTTACACTGCTAAATGAATGTTTGTCACTAGTTTTTAACAAGTTTCCTGCCAAAATGTTAAGGGAGACAATCTGGGATGTGGGCTACCTCATGCACAGTGTCCTTGAGTTGTTTCAAAAGCTTCAACTCTCAGAATTCTCACAGAGAAGCTGAAAGCAGTCAATCTGACCTTTGACCCAGATATCACACTGACACATCACAGATTCAGGAAGAACACTCTACCAGGAAGTAGAACTGATGCAAATGCGACTATGTGAAGGAAAATGAACTCTTTGACATTTAAATGTGAGTTATTTTATATAATTACTTAAATATCTATGTTATAATTCATAAAATATGTCAGTTATAATGATTTTAAATGATGCAGTTTCTTGTAGTAAGTAAATGTCTTATTTTAGAAGGCATAGAAAATGAAACATTTATTCAAGTGTTTTTGAAAATCTACTTGACTGCAGCATACTAATCTGTGTTAAAACTTATGTTCCAAACATATACATTACTATAACTCATTTAATTCATCTGATTGACAAGCATAAATAACTTTATAACTCTATTCTGGAAGAAATTGTCATGTGATATATTTTAAAGCAGTAGTATAGACATACAAAATACAAATGATTTTTTTTACAATAATGCAAGTGTTTCTGAGAATTTGCATAACTATGCAGTATGATTTATAACAATTTCTATAAATATAATATTTTATTCTATTGACAATAATGAGTATGAGTAAAATGCTCATATACAAGCAATTCAAGGTTTTTTTTTCGAAGCTGTTGACTGCATTTACATGACAGAAAATAGATGCATCTTAATATATGTAATGTCTGAACCATATTAGCCAAAGTTTTTCATTTAAATGAATGTTAGAACTTATTTTTACATACTTTGAATAAATTAATATGAAAATATGCCTTCCTTTTTTTTTTTTCTCTCTCTCTTTCACTCTCTCTCCTCTCTTTCACGTCTTTTTTCTCTCTCTCCTCTTGGTTCCTAATATCAAGTTTATTTGAATGCTATTTGAATACAAGTGTATTATATTACATAGATGTATATAGTAGTATGAATAGTTTTAAAAAAAAAAGTTTATTTTAGTTTATATGATGCTGTTTTATCAAATGTGTAGTCTTGTCTTGCTAGATAATTGAATTGAAAGCTGTTAATTTAAGTTAAATATAACCAGTATTAAATTGATAAGGTGGTAGCTGAGGTACTGCTGCTTAGGGTAGGGGTTAACTTGAGTGGTAAATACTACTCTAAGTTGGAGTTTTAACTCCAGGCTGGATGCAAGGTTTAATCCTTACATTATTTTCACTTGTTCATTGTTATATGTATATAGTTTTGACATCCACAATATATTTTGTACACTCATTGTCACTACAAACAAAATTGAATCCTATACAAAATCCCATAAGAGATTCAATAAATACAGCTATATTTAAAGGTACACCTAAAGGAGGAGATGTAACATTACTTATGTTGTTATTTGTTATTTTGATCATAAGATTCTTAAGTTTTAAAAATGCCAAATGACATCTTTAAAAGGAATTTCTTTAAACATTAATGGATTGAATAATCCGTGTAAAAGGGCAAGCCTAATAAGATACATTCATTTACATAAGGCCAACTTAGTCTTCCTGCAAGAAACCCATCTCTTGAAAAAAGATATTGATAAACTAGCCACAAACAAATATACAGTATTGGTTAGTTCAGAGCACACTCAGAAAAAAGAGGAGTGGCTATTTTATGGAATAAAAGTATGCCCATTCCTAAAACCATTAAGTCTTATCAGGATGACAAAGGAATGTTTTGTATGGTTACAATACAAATTAATGGGAAGACTTACACTTTAATTAATGTATATTGGATACCTGGAATTGGTATTAATACAGTGAAACATCATCTTGATAAGATCATATCATTCTCTATAGGAGATATTATTTTAGCTGGTGACTTTAATTGTATACTACATGAAAGTGATACTACCACTATAGGAAAAAGAAGAATTACATCTAATGCAAAACATTTAAATGATTTTGCTAATTCTTATCATTTGAATGATATTAATAATCAGATAGATTCAAAATCATTACCATACACCTTTTTTCTAACAGATACAAAACTTATTCAAAAATAGATAGGGTCTTTATTTCTAACCAGATGGTAACAGATTTAATTAATTCCAAAATCATTTCATGTCCTATATCTGATCATAATTCAATTGTTTTGAATTCATGATAAAAAATACTCATAATGTTCAGATCAAAAGGATACCAGCATACTTAACTCAACTAAAAGACTATAAAGAATATATACTTTCAGAAGTACAACATTTTCTAGACATAAATAATACTCCTGAAGTCTCCATTGTCTATGTTTGGGATGCCTTAAAATCATATCTATATGGACAAAGTATAAGATGGTATAATAATAAAAGGAAATCTTGGGATAAGGAATTGTTAGATATTCAAAGTAAATTAGACTCTTATAAACATAATAATAAAGAAAATATTATGGATAAGAAAGTCATTGAAGAAATAAACAAACTAAATGAGAAATACAAAGAAATTTTAACTCATAAAGTTAAAATAACTCTAGAGAAATACAAGTTTTTGTCTTACTCAATAAGCCCCAAATACTTACATAGACTTAAAAATAAAACAAAAAGGTTGAATAAACAAAACCATATCAAAGAAATCTTTTCTCTAAGGAAAAGAAGAATGTTTCTAGTCTACCAGAAATACTAGATGAATTTAGAAATCACTTTCACAATATTAACAATAATAACATTAACATGGAACCTAAAGATAAAATAAAGGAGTTTATAACCACAAACATGAATAAAAAGCTTAATAAACAACAGATTAAACTATTGGACAAAAGTATTTCATATACAGAGGTTATTACACAAATAAATAAGCTTAAATCAAACAAAGCACCGGGTAATGATGGTATTATACCAGAGATATATAAAATCCTTTCTAAAAGTACATATTCATTAATACATAAGGTTTTTATTTTGGCCCAAACTGAGTTAATAACCCCCCCCATCTTGGCAATATACATTTATTTTGCCAAGTTTAAAACCTAATAAAGATCCAACTAGATGTACTTCATACCGGCCCATCTCATTACTTAATGTTGATTATAAAATGTTTATGAGTATTTTTGCTGATAGATTGAAGACAATCATTCCCGGCATTATAGATATAGATCAGACAGGCTTCATTGTAAATAGAAATACTTTTGATAATATAAGAAGAACTTTAACATTAATTGATTTTGCAAATAGGAAAAAGAAAGATTTAACACTTATTAGTCTTGATATAAGTTCAGCATTTGATTCAGTAAGTTGGGACTATCTGTTTACCTTACTTAAGTGCACAAACTTCTCAGATGCATTTGTAAATCTAATTGAGCATTTATACAAAGGAACGTTGGCTTATATTAAGGTAGGAACATATGTTTCACAAAAAATACCCATTCTTAAAGGTACAAAACAAGGATGTCCACTTTCTCCACTATTATTCACTTTAGTAATGGAGCCTTGGGCTAATTTGATCAGAAACAGTACTGACATAGAGGGTTTTGAAATAGATGAAAATACAACATCCAAAATTCAACTTTTGCAGATGATGTTCTAATTACATCAGCAGGATCTAATTCTTCTATGCAGTCTCTATTTGATAAAATGATGAATTTTAAAAGTATTTCTGGTTTAATATTCAATGAAGAAAAACTAAAATACTACCTATATATACGAAAAAATATTCTCATTAGTGATTTTACTAAATATGTACCCAATTCAGGTCAGATAACTTATTTAGGTATAATACTATCTAAAGATATTAAATCTATTATATATAATAATTATAATACCTGTTTTCTTAATATACAAAATCTTTTAATACCTGGAATAATATGTTTTTACTATGGAGGAGAGACTTACAATTATTAAAATGATAATATTCCCCAAGATTTTATACTTAATACAATCAATAATACTTCCACCTACAAAAATAATTATCAAGAAACTGAATACACTAATGTTAAATTTCCTATGGGTACCTAATAGACCTAGGATTGCATTAAAGAAACATACTAATAGCTGGTCTCAAGGGGGTATTTCTTTTCCAGACTTTAATTTATATACTATCTCTTCTATTGTAAAAGTTATTACTTTATTAATAGATCAGTCATATGTTGCAAAATGGAAAGATTATTGGGAGCTAATTAGTATGCACTTCATGAAAATCTCCTTAACACATAAAAATATGATTGTAAATAACTCCATGTTATGGTTACTAAAGGAATTTTGTACTTCACCTATTACACCTAAACATATGGTTTGTTACCCATTAAATATTATTATTAGCTATCGTAACTTTATATTCATGCACCCTAAGTATAGGGAATGGAATTTTATTGTATTCCCTATAATGTATACTCAGGGTATGCTTTTGTCATCTACTTCTGAAGGAACTCATTTAGCTATAGATAATGATCTAAAGTACTGGTATCAGTTGATATCTGATAATAAAGTTAAAAATCTAGATTTCTTAAAACAAGAATTTGATCTAAGAGAAACTTGCTGGTTAGAGGTTCAGACCTTTAGACAACATCTCATTGATAGAATAGATCTAATGTCTATAACAGTTAAAGAATCTATTCCAACACTGATTGATTACTTGATATTAAATTTACAACATAAAGTTTCTGATAAAGGTAAACTTTCATACATACATAAAATTATTAGACAAGAAACTTTTTACAGTGTAGATACATACTGGAATTATTTCACTTCTATTAATGGGGACCCACCAAATCAACAAGATAAACAATATATATTGGAATCTGCCTATAGAACTACGTCTTCCATTGTCTGGAGACTTTATACATGGAAATTTTTACATAGATCTTTTTATACACCTTTGATGATGAATAAAATAAATAATAAAGATAATCTATGTAAGAGATGTAATGTAGAAATTAATGCTGACTGGGCTCATATGTTTTATGACTGTATAAAACTGAAAGAATACTGGAAGTCAGTTAATGAATTTTGCAGGCTCTTTTACAGATAATTTCATTATTTCTAAATCTCTTATATTATTCAACACACCTGTACCTCAAAGTGTTAAAAGGTTAAGCTTCCCTTGTTATGGTCTATTCTAGCAGTGGCTAGGAAAATAATAACCAGAAATTGGATTTCAGATACACCTCCTTCGTTCAATGAATTTAAAAATGTTATGAATATAGTGTGCCATATGGAAATAAACACAATTAGGTCAAGAACAACTAGAAAAACATCTTATTATATTGTATGGGATAATTTACAAAATTTGTTAAAAAAATCCTAATTTCAATAGCATGGTATTTTAGTTTAATTAATTGATCTGATTGTAGTGGATGTCTTTGTAAATACTTTAGTTGTTTTGTTGAATGTTATAATCATATCTATTTTTAATTACTTGTATAAAATTGTTATGATATTTCTCTTGTATGTTAAAACAATAAACCTGTTTTGAAAAAAAAATACTTTGTTTCTTAAGAAGACTTTAAGTCCAGTCCAGCAAATTCCAGTGCAGCATAGAAGCAACTACATAGATAAAATAACATTTTCACTAACCCTAAAGCAGACTCTGCAGTACTTACCTTATCAGCTAGACAGATTACTAATGCTAATCCAATTCCCTCTGACAAGGATGGGAAAGCTTCTGACAAAGGAGGCTAAAATGTATATTCTTTTGCCATTTTAACATTTAAAATTTTAAACTGCCAAACTCACATATTAAAGTATGTAATCAATAAATCATGAATTCTTCACTGAGATTTGTTGCATCTTTTTATGAGCTGTCGAGTAGTTTCCTTTGGATTCCTTCATTTTGGTTCTTATATTTGCAGACTCTTTTTCCGGTAGTCAAGAGTGCTTAGCAAGTGTTCAGAATCTTCTACTCAGTCTGGATTTTCAAGTGAACTTGTAAAAATCTTGTCTCATCTTTTCCCACTGAAGATTCTGCCCTGTAAAGAACTTTTCTTCCTTCTAATAAAGTAAAGATATTCCAGTAGCTGTACCTGAGTTTTTCTAATCAAAAACAGGTGTCACCCAGAGAATTCCTCTGTATTCTGGGATACATAGCTTCTGTGATTCTTATGATTCCCTTGGCCAGTCTTTACATGAGAAAAATGCACTGGTAAGTCAGGTCCATCATTTCTCAACATCTATACCCTTTATCTTTTCACTTCCCACTTCCAGGGATCGTAAGGGTGGAGGTTCTATGATAAATAAACTAGTTCTCTTGGAATCCAGGTCTCCCATTCTCCCTTACACTTCTTCATCATTAAATTACAGATGCTTCAGACCTGTGATGAGGAAATGTGTCCAAAAGAATAAAAGTGCAATGTCTGTGAAACAAACTGAACAGACAAAAACATAAATGTCAAATTGCTGATGGCTTTTATAAATATCAGAAAGCCCTAAATCATCTCTAGTTTCCAAGATCTCTGTTGGTTACCAGATCATACCCTTTTTGTAGACTTGCTATGATAGCCTGTGAGGTAGCAAATCAGCTCAGTGTGACTCTTAAGGCTTCATACATTCCATCAGAGCAAAACATTGTAGCCTCACAAATAGAGATTGCACCTAGAGGTCTCCAGGAATTGATCCAGCTGTGGGTTTACTAAAGCAGTAAAGTTACAATTATAGATACTAGTACGTACAGTCACTGTTAAGAAAAAAATAGCTTGATATCTTGTTTGGACTGCAGTAAATGCCAGCTTGTAAATATATACAAACTTCTGCTGTAAAGAGTTAATCTGTCCTGGAAGGCCTGGAAGGTAGATGCCTTCTTTTTCCCATGAACAGGAATATTCCTTTACACTTTTCCACCCATTCTAAAGGACTCCCTGAAGATAGTGGTGGTGACCTCCTTTTGACACAGGCAATAGTGGTTCTCTCTTCTTTTGAAATAGATTATAGGCAATTTCTAGACGTTTCCTCACAGACTGGATTTATTCTCATAAAACAGGGGTGATTTGATACACCTTAACCTCACATCTCTTTAATTGGCTGACTGGATGATATTTTGATAACTTTAGTCAGTTTTTCTTTTCTTGAGGACGTGTAGCAGGTACAAAAGGTAGCTAAAAACCTGCGACTAGAAAATTGTCTAAGTGGAACAATTTTCCAGTTGGTGCCATTCCAAGGACCATGACCCTTTTAAGGTCCGGCTACCTCTGGTTCATGATTATTTGTGTAAATTATTGTCTTCTGGACTTTTTTACTTTTATGTTAAGATTCATCTTTTAGTCATTTCTGCCTGTTTGCTCTGGAATTCCCCCCTTTTTTCCTCTCCCAAGTCAAGCAGTTTTTGAAAAGGGCTTTAAATATCCATCCACTTTGAAAACAAGTGGCTACACCATGGGATCTGAATTTTATACTTGAGAATATTAATCTTTTTCTCTTTTAACTAGAGCATCAGGCTGAATTGAGTGTCTTAACCTGAAAGACTGTTTCACTTATGCCCTGACTTCTGCTACAAGAGTATCTGAGTTACAAGCTCTTATGGTGAGTCAACCCTACCTCATTTTCCAGAAAGGCAGGGTTTCTTTAAGATCTAATCCTTCTTTGAAATCCAAAGTGGTTTCAAAGTTTACCTTGAGCCAGTCTAATAATCTCCTTGCCTTTTTTTCATAATCTAAAAACAAGGAAGAAATAATTATTCATACTCTGAATGTCCACAGGAAGCTCGGATATTACAAAAGCAAAACTCAGTTCTTCAGGAGGCAGTTCTGAAACTACCTAAGCAAAACTCAATCCTTCTTGAAAGCTGATCAGCTGTGTGTCTCCTATGCAGGTATAAGAAAACAACAGCCACTGTCAAAGCAGACAGTTTCTAGATGATTGTCCTATGCTATTTCTTTTTGCTATTCTCACCATAATAAGCCACTTCCATGCAGGGTTAGGGCCCATTATACCAGGACTTTGGCTTCTTCTCTGCCTTTCTGGAAAGCAATTAACTCTAGAAGTACTTTAGGGACAGAAACTTGGTCCTCCCACTGGATTCCTTTTCCAGGTCCAGAGTAGACTTTGCTAGAACTATTCTAGAGGGGCTCATGGATTCAAAATGTACTTCTTCTTCCCTTTTTGGTTTACTAATGATGGTAATCCTCTAATAGCTTGGGTTACTGAAACAGTGATCTAATGTTGAACATATTACAGTTGTGCAAGTAAATCTGCCATAATAGTAGATGTTCTAATAGATCACTGTTGCAGTAGCCTTTTTCTTCTTCCAGCCCCCTTCTTTAGTTGTTTTTTTTTTTTTTTGTAAATTGCAAGGGTGTGGATGTGTCTACCCTTCTGTATATAGTTACTCTTCTTTTACATTTCTTAGCATTTGTCATTGTGGGGCTATTGCCTCCCTTCTTGGGATAAGAAAGCTCTGACACTTTTGGCACTCTAACTGCTTTTTATATGAAGCTCTGTTCAAGTTGCTGGAACTTAGAACACATTGTAGGTGCCCATTAGCTTTGATAATCTAGCTGATAGGTCATATCCTTGGCAGAATATAAAACTAAATAGCTTAAGCTACTGCAACACTGATCTTTAAGAACATCTATTGTTATGGTAAGTTTATTTCCACAACTGTACTTTCAAAAATGGATGAAATAATGGTTTGATAGCTGACAGCTAACGTAATGTGCAAGGTAATATACAATCACCCTAAATAAAATGGGTAAAATGAGTCACAGAGGACTGCAGATGTCACAAGTTGTGTTTAGTTGAACCACAGTGTAGAGCAACTATTGCCATATGCTAGCTAGTGGATGGATAAACATATATTATGTGTCTGTTAACTCAGTTTATGTTACTTTTACATAGCAGAAACTCTTTTCTTTAACTTGGATAGGTTCATGGGTAAGTACTAGGCTAGCTATTATTATGGGTCATTTTAAGCCTTGCCAATTACTCTTTTGGTGCTTGAATTAACCTATCCCATATAGTTAGAGATTGGCCTTACCCATCCCATTGTCGATAAATATATATTACTCCTAATGAGAATAACTGGGGTCATACCATAGACAATTTGATGGGACTCATGTATGGGATAGAGCATTTAGGAGCTGCCTCTGCCCATTAGTAGTACAAGGGACAGTCCTGGGGTAAATTTTCTGTTTCCCATCCATTGATCTAAGTTGTGCTTGAAAATGGACAGAGATGAGATTTGTTTTACATGGAAAGAAGTTGAGGGCAAGAATTTCAGTCTTGTCTGCTTACCACAATTGGCTTAGGGTAAGTTTATGTGTAAGTATATATGATTTAGGATTAGGGTAAGAGTTAAGCTACAGGGTAGTTTAATGGTGTGTGTGTGTGTGTGTGTGTGTGTGTGTGTGTGTGTGTGTGTGTGTGTGTGTGTGTGTGTGTGTGTGAGTGTGTGAGTGTTTTAGGTTTGGGGTAAGGGTTAGGAAAGAGGATAGGTGTAGTGTTCTGCATGTTTGTGTGAGAGTATGTATGTGTGTGTCCAAGTGTCTTTTGTACTGGTACTATCAGGAAAAGGTGAAGCTCTCTTGTCCACCTTACTCACAGACACTAACCCTAACCCTGCTCCCACTCCTTACCCTAACCTGCACATTAACATTGGAAAAAAGCATTTCCTTAACAGTATCACTACTCAGATAAATTTGGTCTGGGATATTAGGATTAAGGTTTAGTGATTGAAAAAGGAAACTATTTTTTTTTTCATTTTCAATTGCTTAGTTTCTGTTGTTTATTTTTTATTTTTATTTTTTTTTTTTGGGGGGTGAAATGCTGCATTGATGTGCAGATCAATTGTTTGTAATATAATCCTCCGGACACATGAGATTTGCTGATATGCACCACAGCCAGTGATGTGAAACATATTTTCAAGATTACAAAGTGTTTTTATTCAGGGTTTTGATGGTCATGAAGTAGGTGTTATTTATGTACCTTAAAGTATGTAATAGTTTTTCTCACAAACTTTATCTGTACATTTTCATTAGCAAAATTATGCAGAGCTGTGGCAACTGCTATGTGAAATATGGGTTAATGTCAAAGATGTCAAGAAAAACATTTGTTTCTCATAGTGTTTGCCAAGGCATGGTTAATGCTGTCAACAAATTATATGGTTTGGCAGTTGGCTTAGAGGATAAGGTTGTGAGCTATACTTCCTGTGGTAGAGGGTTTGATTCCCTCAGCCTTTGTTTGTCTACTGCGTGACCTTGAATAAGTCACTTATCCAAGGGATTGTGTGCATCTGGTGAACCTACCTGGTTAACAATTAGGTGTTTTTATTATTATATTAAGAGATCTGTTTAATGTCTTTGATGAGCACTGGCATAAAACCATTTCATACTCTCTTACATTAAACTACACCAAATAGTTTTTAATTTGGCTGAGTGTTTCATGTCAAACAGGTAGAAATGCTGGGTCTCATGAATAAAAATTAATGAATTGCAAGTACCATGAGACAAAAAGCAAGAGTTTTTGAGTATTTACGTCATAATTCATGCTTCCTAGAAGCAATCATAATCTCTTTGTTAACATCTGGATCACATTCCCAGTACCCACCTTTAGTTTCCATCCAGTCTCTTCATCTTTCATTTGATCATTACACAAAAAAATTAAAACCTACTACCCTAGCTGCTGACCTTCTCCCCATTGAATATTTGCAAAAAGCTGCTGATACCATAGTGTATCCCATTTCCATTCTAATTAACCGGTCCATATCAGAAGCTTCTGTTCCCACTATCTGGAAAATATCTCGTGTCATACCCCTCCGTAAAGGTAGTAAATCTACTGCGTTATCTAATTACAGACCCATAGCCATCCTGTCACCTCGGCTAAAATTATGGAAAAATGTGTCCATAAACAACTTCTGTATTTTCTAACCCAAAACAACCTTCTTGCTAACTCTCAGCATGGCTTCAGGCCAAATCATAGTACTACCACAGCTCTTCTCACCTTCGCAAATGCAATAAACTATAACAGGAACAACAACAAGCTATCCTCAGCCCTTTTCTTGGACCTGTCCAAGGCTTTTGATATGGTTAACCACCATCTTCTCATCAACACCCTGGCAGCAATGTCTCTAGGCAATCACTCTCTCCAATGGTTCGAATCCTACCTGCATAATAGACAACAATCTATCTTATGGCAGAACAACCTCTCAAACCTCCTACCCAACACCCTAGGTGTCACCCAGGGGTCTATTTAGGGTCCACTTTTGTTTCCCAATTTTATTAATGACCTCCACAATGTCATCCCTGAAGCCAACTGTATTCAATACATAGACGACACAACGTTGATCTGCACTGGCACCTCACAAACAGAGCTGCTAACAATAACTTAGAGTACTTTTAACCTAGTAGAGAACTGGCTTGCCTCTCGCTGTCTGATTCTAAATCCTAACAAAACAAAGCTCCTACTTTTCACCCCAACCTAAAGATCCACAGAGCTAGCTCTCTCTATTAAGGCTAATAATGGTACCATAATCTCACCAGATGTCCATACAAAACTCCTAGGAGTTATTGTAGATAACAGTCTTAAGTTTGACGTGCATGTTAACAAAACTATCAAAACCATTAACAGAAAGCTGTGCTCACTACATAGGATACAGCCATTCCTTACTCCACCTGCTAGGACTGCCATTGCCCGCTCCCATTTACTCTCTACCCTCTACTATGCTTCCCCTCTACTTGCCAACCTAAATAAAACTGATCTTAACAAACTCTCAAGCTGCTATAACAACATTGCTAGATTTGCCACTGGTCTCCCCTACAGAACGCATCATTGTAAAAATCTAAAATATCTCAGATGGCTAGAGCTACCCAGGCAGATTCAGTATAATCAACTTATTGTGGCAAACAAAGCACTCAACCAACCAGAAAATACATCTATCCCCACTCCAACTCCAGATCACTTTGCTCATCTAATAGTCGGGTAGTGCAAACCATCAAATCCAACAACTCAGCAGGTGACTCCCTGTTCGCCAACTCTGTTGGCAAAATTTGGAACTCACTTCCTGCTAACTTTACACTAGATACCACTCTATCTCATTTCAAAAATGCTCTCAAGGAGTATTTCAAGTCTCACTGTATATGTCCCTGCTCCAAGCCTGACTAAATCTTTATTCATATTAGTGTACTTATACTGTGTTTGTAAATTGAACCCTAATATCTTTTTATTTGTTAAACCAGATTAGAAGTTTGTTAGACTGTATAAATTTGACTGTGACTGTAAAGTGTGCTTTTTGTACAATGTTATTATGACTCTTGATTTATCTGTACATTGTGGTGAATGCACATGTTAAATACGTTGTAGCTTTTCTCCCCGGGCCTCTGCTGAAAATGGACATATATCCAGTCAGACTATCCCGGTCAACCAATGTAAAATAAATAAATAAATAAAATCTCTGTTGGATAATCTCATTTTAAAATGTGACATAAGTATACAGATACAAAGAAAAACAAACCCCGTGGCATTTTCCAGTATTATTTTCATACAGTAGACATATTTTCTTTTTAAGATTATTTTATTCAGTCCCACATTACAAAAGTTCCTACCCTGCCTTATACCTTTCCTCCTCCTCCTGGGCATTATTCTGCAGGTATTATTCCTACAGACTTCATTTATCTTTATGTAATTTCTCCCCTCCCTTTTCTAAATAACCTAATTCCTTTTCTTTTATCTACTGTGCAATATTTAATAATTAATTTACAATTTGTTTGGATTTTACTTTTAATTTTCTAGTAATTGCGTTTTTAGCTAGTAACATTAAACTTGGTACTGTTTCAAGGTACTTCAGGAATGATTTCCTTAGTAAGAAAACATTTGCTTCCAAAATAATTCGGACAACGTACTCTGTAAGGCATTTTTAAAATCTGCCAAATCATAAAATTCCCTACAGAAATTTTCATAATTACCCCCCCTTCCCATTACACCTCTAGCATTTGCTATCTACCTGAGAAAATATACATTGAAGTATGGTTGGAGTATAAAAATACGTGATGCAAATACTTGCAAACAAAATTCCTAAACCTTCTGGACACAGCCCTCTCATTGCAGAATAACAGATTTGCATTTCCTTTTGATGTATAAAAATGGGGAAACAAATATCTTTTTTGGATTTAGATTTAGTGGGTTTGGATAGTGGTAGAATTATAACCTCTGTACACAGGAAGTTTAATGAAGATAATATTTTTCTACATGGCAGTAGTTGTCATCCCCTACCTTATTTCTGCACTCCCTTATGGGGAATTTATACATTTAAACAAACTTTGTAATAAGGATGAAAGGTTTGAGGTGGAAGCTCAATATACAGCTGACTGTAGGAAAATACAATTTATTGCTCTCTAGCACCTCGGGAATAAAATGCCTTCAAGGAGTGAAGAAAACACACTGTGTTGCCTCCACATAAATAAACTCCAATTTATTTTTAGATAAAATACAAGGGATAAGATGGAATAATGATATGTATTGGTTAGTATTGGATGTTAAAAGCCTATATACAAGTATTCAACATACTCATGGTATACAAGCATTATATTACTACTTGGGGGATAGCCCCTTGTGCAGCTATGTTATAGAATTATTGGTATTTTGCTTGAATAACAATTTTTTTCAGGTTTAAATAAAAGGTTTTCATCATATTTAAGGTATGGCAATGGGGCCCCTTTTGCCCCGATGTATGTGAATATTGTTATGGCTAAGTCTGAGGTGAAATATGTATATCAGCACTCCTTTTTTAGGACGAATGTGAAACATATTTTCATTTTATTGATGGTTTCATTTTTATCTGTCAAGTGGGTGATGATAAAGTAAAATATTTTATTGATGACATGCAGGATAACAGATTTGGGTTTCATTTTGATTTATGCAAATGGAGAAACAAATATCTTTTTTGAATTTGGATTTAGTGGGTTTGGATGGTGGTAAAATTATAACCTCTGTACACAGGAAGTTTAATGAAGGTAATCCTTTTCTACATGGCAATAGTTGTCATCCCCTACCTTATTTCTACATTCCTTTATGGAGAATTTATACATTTAAACAAACGTTTTAATGAAAATGAAATGTTTGAGGTGGAAGCTCAATATACAGCTGAAATGTTTAGGAAAAGGGGTTATGATGAAGAACAAATCAAAAATTCCATAAAAAAAGTTTGGGATGAATGCTTGGAGAAAGAAAAGAATATGGTTAGTAATAATAAAAAAAAAACATATCAGTCTAAAGATAACCAAGTTATGCCCTAGAGGATTTATAATAGATATAAAGTAAATTCTGGTATAAATATGGATTTGGGCAATAAGAATATATGTTTTTGCTACAACATATAACATACTGAGTAAACAATTAGTAGATTCTTTAAAATAGTATTGGCCTGCATTGTTTAAAAATAGAGAGCTTTTTAACTTAATTAAGAAATGTCCTTGTATTTCCTACAAAAGAGGACATATATTGCTGATATAGTATTATGCAATAACTCCCTATTAATATTCAAAAATGTGCATGCTGACTGGCCAGCCCACTGTTGTAAATCCCACAATATACCAAAGGAAAAAGGTCCAGTCACCCGAACTTCTTTCGGGTGGTATATTTAAATTTTATTTTTATTTCTTAAAAAATAAAAATAAGATTTTTAGCCCTGACTCCGGACATACCAGAGAGGCAGCTTGGACAAAATACTAGGGAAATCAGGTACGTTATTTAAAATTAAACACATACCTGATATCCCTTATATTTCTTTCATGCTGTTTCTCACCTACCTCTAAACTGCCCTAAAGTTTTGTTTTTTTAATTAAAAAAAAAAAAGAAAACAAAAACGGAGCAACTGAGACTTTCTTTTCTCTGTCGCTTCAGTTTCAAAGCATTGATGTACTGGGTATGCATGAGAACGCATGACCCATATGCATGCGCAGTACATCAACACAAGGAAGCAGTATAACACCAGGTGTGGAAGAGCAGTAATGCACCATTATACAAAAACGTTATTTAAAAAAAGTAAGTTTTTTTTTTCCTTAAAATATGTCATTGTATAATAGCAATAACTGACTCCGTGGTTGTGGTATACTAAAATGCACCCACTGTTGGCTTTATTTAATCAGTCGGGCTTCACCCTCATGATTAAACCACTACACCACATCATCGGTTATTGCTGTAGAACACAATAGATTTGTTTTTTCATCTGACAGTTCTAGTAGACTATTATTCCCCCCAAAATAGGTACATTTGAATGTGGTAAATGCTCTGTATGTAAATATATTGTAAATAAATGTTCTAGAATTAGTGGTATTAATTTTCATCCTAACGGGGAGTTTTCATGTAATACTGAGGGGATTATATATGTTTTAAAGTGTTCTTGTGAATTGTTTTACATAGGGGAGAGCCAAACAGATCAGGTTACAGGAACATATTAGGGATATCAAGAATCAATATCTGGAGAGCCCCTTAGGAATGCATTTTAAACAATTTCATGCAAGCAATCC
This sequence comes from Protopterus annectens, assembly GCF_019279795.1. Classification (NCBI taxonomy): domain Eukaryota; kingdom Metazoa; phylum Chordata; order Ceratodontiformes; family Protopteridae; genus Protopterus; species Protopterus annectens. The sequence goes on from NC_056744.1 coordinate 1,413,713,957, forward strand.
CTATTTTTTGACAGACAGTATTTTGGAACAGGTTTGTAGAGAGGTGGGTGACCATATGGATGTAAAAGAAAATTGTTGTATAAAGAAACTTTGCATATACTTAAATGTAATACTTTAATGCCAAATGTTCTGAATAAGGAAGGCAATTGTAAATATGTAATTTAGCAATTTACACCTATTCAGTTAACTAATTTGCAATTTTGTTTGAAGTGTTTTCATGTGGAGGCAACACAGTGTGTTTTTGTACTCCTTGAAGGCATTTTATTGCTGAGGCACTAGAGAAAAATACATTTTGTTTTCCTTATTTTTTTGTGGAATCCTTTATCTGTGGCAGTTGTATTTGGTTATGGAGCTATTTGTTTGTCATTTTGATATTTTCTCCCAGTAGCCTGGTTCCTTTCTGCATGGTTGCTGCTATTTGCTTTAAGGGCCTGTAACCAAAATTGTCCCCTCTCTCTATCTTTATTTTTACCTCCTGCCTGTTTTATCATCTTCCATTTCTACTTTGATTTAAAACCTTCTACTTAGCTCTTGCCCTATTTCCTGCTCAATTAAATTCTTTAAACTCTATATTAATCATTATTCACAAATGACCTGTATATAAAACTAAAGGGACTAAAAGCATTATCATTGCTTGTATCTTACTATCCACATCCATAATCGAGAACTTCCAACTTCTCAGTTTTGTATTATCTTTTGTTTGGTATCTTTCCACATGTACTTAGCTGTCACAATGGAATGTTTTTTTTAAAACTATACGCCTAAATACTTTATGTTATTGTGTCCTCAAATAAGGGTATTGTTGAACCAATACATGCATGAGTGCATAGTTTCTACACTTCATTTTATCTTCATTTATTTTACATATAAAAAGGATTTAGACTGTCTCAAAGAGTGTTTCACAATATGAGATGTTCTTTTTCACATTTAGCAAAAAAATGTACATTTGCAAATTAAGCTAACTTTTCTTGATTACTGTTGGTTATTGTTATATCTTGTGAGTCCCTATTTTCTTTGCTAGTGGCTACAAATATAAAGAAAATACCATAGGGGATAAGGAGCATCCCTGCCTGGTTCATCCATTCAAGCACGGCTTGACAGAGAATAACCCTTCCACCTAAATGTTTGCCTACAACACTTCATATATTCTCTTTATGCCCTATTATTCAATTAGGCAACACAAACTCTATCACTGCCCTACTCGTAAAATCCCTGTTGATTCTTATTGAATGCTTTCTTTTCATCAAGACTCACCAACATTAGTGGAATTTTCTTATACTCTACTTCTGTCTGAATTACCATTGCTCTATTAATGTCAAATGTTTGCCACCCCTGCACAAAAACACATTTATCCAGTTCTGTCAAGTTTGGCAACTTTATTCTTTTAGTTAGTACAAACAAACACTTTATAAATGTTTTAAAATTGAAATGGGTCTACATGACACTGAGTATGAAGAGCCTTTACTCAGTTTGGGTAATACAGCCACCACAGCTTTCTTCCAAGATGCTGGTACTATACCCCCCCCCCACCTTTAAAATATTGTTAACCAAAATGTTACAGATCTTTATCATATTCTTCTCTCTAACTTCCAAACTTCCACAGGAATACAATCTGTTCCTGGAGATTTTCCTGTTGATAAAGTAATATATCAAGGTTTTATTTCATCTCTTCATATCTTAGTTATTAATCGTTCACCCTCTAACCTTGGCATAATTAAGTCTTCCACAAACATTTTCATTTCTGTGCCTTTTCTTGGTTTCTCTGCTTTATACAAAGTTTCATACATTTTTTGAAACTTCTTTATTGCCTCTATAGGACCTCTGGTTATTTTTTACTTAAGTCATCATGCTAAAAGATTTTGTACTCTGCAGTTTGTTATTAAACTATTTACTTAATAACAACCTTTGTAAATCTGTACATACTATCCAAATGCTCCTGCTTTTCTTCTGTGAGAGTCCCCTTATGTTGCAGTACTTTTTAACCTTTGTCATACCCCCTAAATAATTCATCTTGTTTATTTATTCCATTCTTTAAAAGTCAGGTTTCATTTTATCCCACTAACTAGCTATTCATTCTGAAGAAATGTGCATCATCCCTAGTATAATTTCTGTTACTATTCCCTTATAGTACTTTCTTTTTAACATACACATAAAAAAGTGCCAGTGCTTTTTTTTGGTTTGTTACTCTTCATCTTTATCTTAGTTTTGATTGATGTGCTATGTGAAATAATTATTTGATCTATGTTGAAAAGCTCAAATGCACATGTTCCGGAAAAAAAAAATTTCTATCCCATCTACCCAGTTATTGCATCTTACAAAATAATATATAAATTACATCTGAATGTCTACTACTGAATGTTCATCTTTCATACAAAATGTTGTCATATAATTCTTCAGAAATCTATCCTGTTTTGTTATATTCCCTTCAAAGTCCACTGATACATCCTCACTATTGCAAATTAAGTTCCAGTCTCTACCCATAAATAATTTTCCTTATTAAAAGTGTATTATTTCTTCCAAAATTGTCTTAAGCATCATTTTAAGTGAAATATAAATGCATGCCAGCATAATTGTCTCCCCCAGCACATAACCCTTTAATATATCAAATCTACCATTATAGTCTTTTTTTTTTCTTCTATCACCTCTAACAATTAATAATGTCCTGGTTTCCATTTAAATAAACCACACCAAACACATAAAGCCATTTAACAACCTTTATTAAACACTATTGTACAATGAACTTATACACACAAAACAACATCAATTATTTTCATCAGCAATGATCTCAGGCAGCGTCACTACTCACCCTGGATAAATTTACCTCAGGGCAGCGTGCCTACTCATCCTGATACCTCCTCCACTGGGGCAGTGTACCTACTCACCCAGCACTTAAATAGGCAGCGTACCTGCTCACCTCACCTCCAGACCAAACAATCATTAACCAATAAATAACCACCTTCCTTAGAGGGGGAACAGAAGAGGACAATTCTGTCCATCTTCTCCACCACCAGCATGGTCCCTAGGCTGTTCCCCCTCCTAAACCCTAGCTGCAACCATACCCTCTAAAAAGAGCTTCAAATGCAAATTAAACAGATCCATTCCTACCTCATTAAGATGGACCCCATCCATTCGGTACCAAAACTCCTCTCCATCCCCAAAATCTCTATGATCAATGGTATGCATTCACAAAATTCTAGTCAGTCTCTGATTGATGAACCTCCTGACAATTTCAATCGCCCTATAACTATAAGCACTCCTCCAACACAGATGAGGAACCAACTCTGACCAAACAATTTCCATACCCGGGTACAACGCCTGTAATCTCAGCAAGTCCTGAAGAATAATATCCACTAATCACTTTTTGGAAAGAATGCCCAAGTCATTGCCCCCCAAATGAATTAGTAATATACAAGGACACCCCACCTTCAATTTAACCTTCTCAAATTCATGCAACAACCTATCCCAGCTAAGACCCCTAACCCCATGCCATGTCACTGACCACCCTAAATTTGATAAACCCAAATTTAGCCCATCTTCCCTGACTAATGCATGCTTTTCTGCCCAGTGGATATACAAATGCCCCAAGATGATAATATGCTTCCCTAAAAGAAAAGAAAAGAAAATTAATTATCAGGCCACAACTTTAACTAATATATGATAAAAATGCATTTGAAGACCACCTCCCCAATCTCTTAATCACTTCATTGGAACTACCCTCTCTAGCTAAATCTGAAGCCCTACTGATCCTAAACGAGTGAGCTGCAAACCTATCTGCTGGAAATCCCATGCAACGTAAAACCCTCCTCACCAAACCTATGAATCTACTACTTGACACCACCTTACCATCCATTGAACAAAAAATTAACTCATCTACACTCCCCTTCCACCTCCTCGTGAACTCTTTAGCCCACATTACTGGACAAAAGCTAGGATTCCTGTCAGGTTTAATCACCACCAAACATCCCCTACCCAACTGATCTGTCTTACTATTCCTTGTTGCAGTAGTAACCTCTCCCTCACCTATGATAACATCCTTCCAAAATAACAATCCTAACAACTCTGAAATATGGAAGGCACCAAAATATAACCATGTACATAACATGCCCCACATGAAGTAATCCAAAGACCCCCCTTGTAACAAACCTAACCCTCTCAACAAAACTTTCAATATAACCCATGTAAGTGGCTATTGAATGTCCCTACGTTCCACCACAACTCTTCCCCAACCCCTCAACATTTGCCCTAATGTCCAAGACTTAGTGAAATCTTGCAACCCCGCTACCTTAGCGAAAATGCTAATTACGCCAAATCCACCTTGACTGTCTGCAAAGCCTTGCCTATCCCCCAAGCACGAGCTACATATCGCAATAGTAATTTCTCCGACCATACCCCCTCCTCTTCTGGCAGCTGCAAAGCAAACTGATTAAAATCAGAAAGAGCCCTACCATATGCCTTCCTCATAGAAGGGGTCCAAAAATGCCATACCAACCGCCTGGCTATTTTGACCCAAGATTCCACACCTCCTCTGGCAGGGTTTCTGGCACTTCCTCCTCCCGTGAAGCCAACCCTCGAAACCTGCAAAACTGAAATCGGGACAAGCTATCAGCAATCTCATTCTTTACACCAGGCACATGCACTCACTCTTGTAAAGGAAAAATTTATTAAGAGACTCTGCAAAACCAATTTACGTAATACCAACAATAATAAACCCAACTTAGCCGTCTTCTTTTGTAATACCCTCACTACAGCCATATTGTCAGAGTAAAAAATTACATGTTTGTCCCTCAAATGCTCCTTCCACAGAACAGAAGCTGCCCATATAGGCATCAACTCTAGAAAGGCCACATCATGCCTCCATATCTCCTTCCAATCATGAGGCCATTCAGCCGCAAACCACTAACCCCCAAAATAGGCCCCCATACCAGCACCCCCAGCTGCATCTGTAAACAACTGAAGTTCCTCCTGCCCCACCCAGTCTGACTGCCAAAAAGATATCCCATTAAATTGTTGCACAAAACCATCCCACAACACCAAGTCCTCCTGCACCAGTTGGGTCACCGGACCCTCCATCTTATGCTGAGCCAATGGTACCCCTAACTCCTCACACATGCTCAGAAACTCCCACAGCCCCTCCTATGCTCCTAACCTTCCTTCAGCCACCAACAGAAAATCATCTAAATAATGCACTGCCTTTTGACTTCCCACTCTCTGATGCCAAATCCAATACAATACCGTACTGAACTTCTCAAAAGGCGCACATGCCACTGAACAACCCATAGGCATAGCTTTATCAAAGTAGTACTTATTGCCTACCTGCATCCCCAGTAATCGCCAATCCTCACTCCTAATAGGTAACAAGTGAAAAGCCGACTCAATGTCAACCTTAACCAGCCATGGTGCCTGCAATTCCCTAATCACTTTCACTGCATCATCCAAGGAAGCATGACACACCCTAACCTCATCATCTGTAATAAAATCATTCACTGAATTCCCTTCCATATGCAACAAGTGATGCATCAATCTGAATTCCCTGGCCCGTTTCTTCAGCACTAACCCTAAAGGTGACACCTTGTAACTACTGAAAGGCAGACTGTCAAAAGGACGCAATAAACTACCCACCCAACACTCCTTCTCCACTAAAACATCCAGGATGTCCTCTTTACCTTGCACTGATTGCAGATTCTTGCAACCCCCCCCCCCTCCCATGGTGGACTTTATAGGAAATCCCCCTTGAATCCTTGTAGTATCTCATTTTTGATGGCAAGACCCAAAAACCAGCAAAGCATACCCTGCAGGACCTGTACCTTAATGGGGAATGGCACCCCTAACTCTATTGCCTCTAAAGAACTTGAAACCCCTGCAAGACGTTTTGCCCACCAAATCCACCTTCACGAGCCATAACATTGGAGTACCACATGGAAAGTTCTTGCCGACCACAGCAAACAGCCAAATGACTCCCTCCATATCTTGAGCAAACGTGTGCAAATTTGCACCCCACCCATGAACAAGAACCACTGTTAAAAGACCAACATACACCTGCTGCTTCTCCCCTGCTCACACTTCTGTTAAAGCCACCATAACTATCCATTATCGTAGCTAACCATATATCCAGATGATGCACCTCTCAACGTAGTGACTGGTCCATAGCCTTCCATTTGCGGAAATGCTAATCGTACCAAAGCCACGCATTACCCAGCCTTAACAGTTGTGCCTCACAAATGGTAAGGAAATATCCTAGAAGTGGCAAGGCCAAAGACCCGTCCTTCTCCAGCTGCACTGCCATAAAGTAAATAAAGCCAACCACCCAGTTATCCCATGTCCTAGGGCGAAGCTTACCTACCCTCTTTCTTCCCAATGCCACTAAAGCTGCCAACAAGTCCTTGCTATTAGACGACTCCACCTCCACTAGCCATTGGACCCTTTCCACATCGATCAGCTCAAACAAATCCACATACTCTCCTTTCCAAATTTTTTCCTTGACCGACCCCGTAATGTGCTGAGTCAGGAAAACTGTTCCTGCCCCCTGTCCCAAAGATTGGGTAGCTAACCAGTCCCCCGGCTGCAGCCCAAAGTCAGAGCCTACCTCCGAGTCCAAAACCAAACTGTCCCTGGAACCAACACCCACCCCAGTCACATCTCCAACAGGGTACCTGGCATCCTGTGCCAGCTGCCTCTGCCCATCCTTTATCACTTGCAAGCCTCCCCCAAGGTCCCCAACTAACAGGTCCTCATCATCCCTACCCCCACCACAATCCTCAACCCCTAGCTCCCCAGATAATACTGCCCAACTAAGACCATTGCCTGCACCTTCATCTTGAGACATACTGGGAGCTGGTGTCCACTGCAACCATCTGCTTCACTGTCTCTCTTTTCCCTCGAGCTGGGGTTCTCACTGTGGTGTGCCACCTCTTCCGACCTGGAGTCTGTTCTGGTTCCTGTATCACCTCGGACGTTGCCACCTCCTGGAACAACTCTTCCGCTTGGGCCAAAATAACTTGCCATCACTGACGTAGTTCTGGTAAATTAGCCATCTGTAAGAAAGAAACACATAATGTTAACGCTGTTTCATGAACTCACCTGTCCTACTCCACTCTCCAACCCCTATAGTGTTGCCTTGCCCTATGCCCCACTTCTCTCTACCAACTCCCCTACTTACCTGTACTCTGCAGCTGAGAACAACCCCTTGCATAACTTACATGTTAAGCATACACTGTGACCACTAGCTATTGCACCTATACTTTCCTCATAAATTAAATATGCCCCTGCCTGACACACACACTTCACCCTTCAGCTGCACACACATTTAGCCACACACTTCTCTTCAGCTACCAACCCCTTTCATATAACCACCTGTAAAAAAAAAAAAAAAAAAACTCTTTACATCTATATTCTACCTACCTCCATTGAAGCTGCACAGCTACCAGCACCATACAACCACCAACAAGCCTGGAATCCCTTACCTCTTCACTCCGGACAGCAAATCCTTATCCACACTAGAAGTAAAGGCCGTTACCTCCACTGCACATGGTCAAACTGGAGCCAGGACCAAACGGCTGCAGATATGGCAGTGGCTACACATGAAACCACCAGGAAGAACGAAAGGATCCTCAACCACTACCACCAATGAGGAAAGCCAGTGGAGCTCTCATCCCTTAACCTAACGGCTGCAAACATCAGTGCACATGCTCGGAAAACCACCAAAACCAACCCTGGAGACCAGAGAATGGACACAGAAGCCCATGAACCCACTAGGGGGCATGATGGGATCCTCCACCCACTACCCCCAATGCTACTGAGACCAGATTATGAAGAGGGACCTCCACAGCCTCCCATGACTACCAAGATGAACTCATTTTTTTTTAAAATAATACCAGGTCAAACTACATGGCTGATACCCAACCGCATGGTCCAACCGAGAAACGAGACAGCAATGGGCCTGACGAATCCCCCAGAGACACCAGGATGACAGCAAGCAACCTCAGGAACACCAGAGAACCCCAAGCACCTCATCAACCGCAACCAGCCCAACAACTCAACCAGAGACACCACTGGACCACCAGCAAGCACCTCAGCAACCGCGAAACAACTGGACACACCACAGAACACCAGGAAGCAACCTCAGCAACCCCATGCCTACCGGACCCCCCCCCCGAGAATCAAACCAGTACCCAGGTAAGCCGAGCACCATACTAATACAGACACTACCCACCAACCATTCACCCACACACACACTCTCTCCTCACAGTAACCCTTTCAACAACTTCTATACCAGCAAGTCCTGTCACCAACCTGTATTCCCCAACTCCATTCCCCACATTAAATTAATTACACTAAAGAAAAACCACAAAAAAGGGAAAGGAGGGAACTAACTCAGTTAGCCTAACACACCTTTCTCCCCACCATCCAAGGCCTACCTGCATCCACAATACCTACAGGTCATCTGAACATGAGCTAGCTGTTACTTCACCACCAACTCACGCCAAATGTGCCTACTTCCCTTAATCCCTACCACTTAATCCTGTCATAAGTCCCTCCTTCCCCCACCTCACTTCCTTTAACCTCTCCCTTTCTTCTTTAACCCTTTCACCACTACAATCCCACTATCCCATTAATTCCTAACCACTAGACCTGCCTCCCACCCCTTTACCCTTGCTCGTTGGACCAGGACAACTTAGTTTGGCCCAAACTACATTTATTACTCCTTCTTTCCTTTTTCTTTGATATTCTACTGAATGTCCTCCCTGAAATTATTCTTGTCAAATTCACTTGTATCCCAATGTGTCTCCTGTAACATTGTTAGTTGCTCTCTATACTTTTAATGTAATTCCGTATAATTCAGTTCTCCCTGTGGAGTTTATTCAGAACCCACACTCTGGTCAGACCTCTCATGACTAATTGTTTGCACCTATTTTGCTCCTTTCCTTTAACTAAAAAGCACGTCCTAATGGAAATTAAATTGCTAATAACTTTGCACATGCCAGAAAGAACTACCGCTTTCATGCTTTACATATTTCTGTTATTTGTTTAGTGTGTTTGCTTAAACATCCATTATTTATACTTAAACTAAGAACATTATTCTACATTTCCACTTCTAAAAAGATGGGAAATTATTATATTTTAACTCACATATAATAGGTTCAAGGTACTTTTGCATCCCCCAGCAGCCTAAGATCACATCATTGTTTTTCTTATTTCCACCCTATCTTATCTTGTTGCAATGTTACTGATAAATCCCCAAATCACAGCTGGAATACTTCTACATACTGTATGGATCTGCTTTACAATATAACATGCAATTTAAATGAGTAAATGTATTATACAAATACTAATAAAAACAAGAAATGTTTACTTAGTTAGTTCTTTAGTCCCTTCATTAGTGACACAGTGGAGATTATGCTTTACAGTCCTTCCACCGGCTTAACATACACAACAAACTTTCAGTCTATTTCAACCACATCTTCTTGCTAAACTAGAGTTCTCATGGCAAAATTGCATCTAATTGTAATGGCAATTTATATTTCCCCCATGTATTCCTTAATTTCACATTATTGCTGCTCTTCTTTGCTATCTCAATCTTCCAACTCCAGTCTCTGATTAAAGCCCAAGGTACTCCTGATTCTTCTATTCTTCTAGTCTGGGCTTTCTTTTCTGACATTCATACATTTTCCTTTGGCAAGTTCTGTTTCTAGTTTTGTTATAGTGTGAAGAATTTGAAACAAAGCTCCCTCCAGAATAAGAGCTCAGTCTTTGTTGGCTATTTTTTTTTCTCCCTTAAATTGTTCTAAATCCAAAATTTCTTTGATCCTCCAGGAAAGAAACAGGACTGAACATTGCAACTTGAATCTCACACCTGCCTTTCAACATCCCCTTATTGTAGAAATACATTTTTTTCTCTTCTACCTGTTGAACAGTGAATAATCATTTATTCAAACAATCTGGGTTCCTCAGATATTAATACTTTTTCTTTGTCTGCCACTGCTTTGTCAGGATCAGGTCTTTCAAATGGTGTAAAGTGACCAGTCCGTACCAGGAGAAAAATCAGCTTTATTACACAATCCACCACTGACTAAGCACTTTCACCCACCATTGGGCTTCTTCAGAGTCAGTAAACAGCACAAAGAACATAATTTAAATAATAAATTAACAATGAATCACAAGTACCCTGAAATCAATTAAACATTAACCCTCCAATAGTCAAGTAAAAACTTGTAATCTTATTATGCTGAAACCACATTACAGAATAAGCACTTTTGAGTATGTGAATAATGTCTACCATGTTGATAAGTACAGCATAATAACCTAACAAGATTTGAAAAAATAATAATGTAAATAATCATAAAATGTTAGTGTGTATTTAAACAAACTGTGATTTAAATTTTAATATGTAGGCTGCAGAAATGCTGTCGTTAATGCCTGGTGCATTTGAAGCATCCAGGCGTAGCTGCCACAGGCATTCCTTAACTTCTAACAGGGTTTTAAAATCTCCCCCAATATCTTTCATAGTTAACTTATCAATGACAAAAAATAGAAATTTTTTGTAATTGATGCAGACATTACTGTGATTGAATAAGGCATTTGTGGTTTTCTTGTTCCTAATGTCCCTAATGTGTTCCAAAATGTGAAGTCTGAGTTTTCTTGTGGTCATCCCTACATAGAACGCGGTATATGACAGGCAGTTAGCCACATACACAACCATTTTAGTATTGCAGTTACAATGTCCTGGACATCTAATAAACTTGTATGGGATAGTGTTTTTACCCAAGACATCAAGGATATAATAGGAACTTCTAAGTTTATTAATAGCAGGGGTCTATCTTGAAACAATTGTTTGAGAAAAATTCTATTAGTCAAGACAATAGACCCTCACACATGAGTAAATGCGGTACATGCAGTGTTTGCAAATACATAAATGATGGTCCATGTGTACAAATTTGCAGTTACAAAAGAACTTTAAGATGTCCAGGACATTGTAACTGCAATACTAAAATGGTTGTGTATGTGGCTACCTGCCTGTTATATACAGTGTTCTATGTGGAGATGACCACAAGAAAACTCAGACTTCGCATTTTGGAACACATTAGGGACATTAAGAACAAGAAAACCATGAATGCCTTATTTAATCACAGTAATGTCCATACCAATTACAAAAAAATTCTATTTTTGTCATTGATAAGTTAACTACGAAAGATTTTGGGGGAGATTTTAAAACCCTGTTAGAAGTTAAGGAATGCCTGTGGCAACTACACCTGGATGATTCCAATGCACCAGGCATTAACGACAGCATTTCTGCAGCCTGTATATTAAAATTTAAATTTAAATCACAGTTTGTTTAAATGCACACTAACATTTTATGATTATTTACATTATTATTTTTTCAAATCCTATTAGGTTATTATACTGTACTTATCAACACTTGACTATTGGAGGGTTAATGTTTAATTGATTTCAGGGTACTCATGTGATTCATTGTTAATTTATTATTTAAATGATGTTCTTTGTGCTGTTTACTGACTCTGAAGAAGCCCAATGGTGTGTGAAAGCGCTTAGTCAGTGGTGGATTTTGTAATAAAGCTGATTTTTCTCCTGGTATGGACTGGTCGTTTTACTAGTGTTGTTTTGTTCTATTTATGGTTATCTTTCTCATGGTGTGACTGAATTTTTACTAATACAGGTTTTGTTTGCTTTCACATAGCCAAATTTGATGTGTGCACATGATGGTCCCTCTCATTTAACAAATCCCTGCAATGTAATACTAATCCAATATTTTATCAAATTAACGCAATCAATTCTCTTCAGTTTCTCTGATGTTGCAGAAAATTTCAGGGTTTCTCTCTGTGCTGTATCTATTTTTTGAAACGATTGCTTCTTGAGAACCTTCATATTCACCTAGTCTTTCCCTCATTTCAGTCTGATTTCTCATTTTATAAGCTCATCTGAATAGCTACTTAATGTTTTTTTCAATTCTTTCTAGCTTCTTTGTCATTTGAGTTTACATTTTCTTCCATTGTCTCACTTATTTTAAACACCTTTGGGTGCTTTTGATTTATTTTTCTTCTATATTACTGCAAACCACCTCCTGTAATAAATCTGAAGCTTTATCTGCTTTTTGCTGACCAGCTGCAAAATTCTTCCCAAACAGAGTCTGTTATTTTCTTTTTCTGGCTTATTTTCTTTTACCTTCTCCAAATTCCATCTTTGTTGGCATCATACCTCTCAACCTGGAAACATCAAAAATGTGGACAAAGACCCATGAAAATAGGTACAAATCTGTATGCTGATTAACATAAAATTTGCATACATAATTATGCAACCCCACACACTCCAATGGAATTGTGGGATACCGACTTTCAAATGCAAACTGAAGAACAGACAACCAAAATATGGCCCCAGAGCCCCGCTGCAGCCATTCCAATGTCCCATTACCTGGCTATTTCATCCCATTTACCATAAACACTAATGTGCATACTGCTTTACTTCTACGATGATGATTTGGATTTTATTTTACATTTTATAGCACAAACACTAATAGACATCTGCTAAACAAAGCAATACAGTCTCACAAGGAAAATAGACTTAGTATTAAAACATGTCTGCCCTTGAAACACACATTAATTGAAACAGCATTGAAACCCATACCCAAAGAAAAATGCATCTGGCCAGTGGTGGATAAAGATTGCCAGTTTGGTCTGTTTTCAGATCATAGGCCCCTTGCACACGAAATAAGAAACATACATGTGTTTTTTTGATACACCTTCCTGTCCTGACTTTATTAAATTATATTCCTTGTATAATACAGCACACTTGTTAGAGTGCATTTTAAGTTTATTGTTTGAACATTTTTCCAGTAAGCAATGAAACAAAATGCATGAACCAATAATTACAAAACTGCCCAATTCAGAAAATTTCCATCATAAAAGTCTGCTCGAACTTATACAATCCACCAGTATCAGTAAATATGCACAATCTCTGCAGAAGTAAGTCATCTAAATCCCATGTTAAAGAGATCTATAACTAGGTTGCTGCTAGCAAACAACTTTATATTTCATTGTTTCGTCTACAAGTGCCTGTTACCCTTGAAGAATAGATTGCCTATGTTACATTAAAAAAAGATAAGCTAGTAATATATTTCAATAGGGAATGGATGGCAAACTGATAACAGGTTCACAGTGAGAGATAAAACTCCTTTGACCAAAAGTGGTGGCATGGGTAGAGAGCTCAGACTCTTGCTCCCTGTACCTAGGGTACAGGGTTTGAGCCTGGGTAACTCTAACCACCAGCCAGATCTATGTGGGGCATTTCACACACATACACAACTCAGTAAATAAATAAAACAGCAGCACAGACATCTCACACCTTAATAAATAAAGCAGCAGCACAGACATCTCACACCTTAATAAATAAAGCAGCAGCACAAACATCTCAATAAATAAAAGAGCAACAGCACAGACATCTCAATAAATAAATAAAGCAGGAGCACGGCCATGTCACACCTCAATAAATAAAGCAGCAGCAGGGACATCTCAGTAAACAAATAAAGCAGCAGCAGGGACATCTCAGTAAATAAATAAAGCAGCAGCAGGGACATCTCAATAAATAAATAAAGCAGCAGCAGGGACATCTCAGTAAATAAATAAAGCAGCAGCAGGGACATCTCAATAAATAAATAAAGCAGCAGCAGGGACATCTCAGTAAATAAATAAAGCAGCAGCAGGGACATCTCAGTAAATAAATAAAGCAGCAGCAGGGACATTTCAATAAATAAAGCAGCAGCAGGGACATCTCAGTAAATAAATAAAGCAGCAGCAGGGACATCTCAATAAATAAATAAAGCAGCAGCAGGGACATCTCAGTAAATAAATAAAGCAGCAGCAGGGACATCTCAATAAATAAAGCAGCAGCAGGGACATCTCAGTAAATAAATAAAGCAGCAGCAGGGACATCTCAATAAATAAATAAAGCAGCAGCAGGGACATCTCAATAAATAAAGCAGCAGCAGGGACATCTCAGTAAACAAATAAAGCAGCAGGGACATCTCAGTAAATAAATAAAGCAGCAGCAGGGACATCTCAGTAAATAAATAAAGCAGCAGCACGGACATCTCAATAAATAAAGCAGCAGCAGGGACATCTCAGTAAACAAATAAAGCAGCAGGGATATCTCAGTAAATAAATAAAGCAGCAGCAGGGACATCTCAGTAAATAAAGCAGCAGCAGGGACATCTCAGTAAATAAATAAAGCAGCAGCAGGGACATCTCAATAAATAAATAAAGCAGCAGCACGGACATCTCAATAAATAAAGCAGCAGCAGGGACATCTCAGTAAACAAATAAAGCAGCAGCAGGGACATCTCAGTAAATAAATAAAGCAGCAGCACAGACATCTCACACCTTAATAAATAAAGCAGCAGCACAAACATCTCAATAAATAAAAAAGCAACAGCACAGACATCTCAATAAATAAATAAAGCAGCAGCAGGAACATCTCAGTAAATAAAGCAGCAGCGGGGACATCTCAGTAAGTAAATAAATAAAGCAACAGCAGAGGCATCTCAGTAAATAAATAAAGCAGCAGCAGGAACATCTCAGTAAATAAAGCAGCAGCGGGGACATCTCAGTAAGTAAATAAATAAAGCAACAGCAGAGGCATCTCAGTAAATAAATAAACCAACAGCAGGGACATCTCAGTAAACACATAAAGCAGCAGGGACATCTCAGTAAATAAATAAAGCAACAGCAGGAACATCTCAGTAAACAAATAAAGCAGCAGGGACATCTCAGTAAATAAATAAAGCAGCAGGGACATCTCAGTAAATAAATAAAGCAGCAGCAGGGACATCTTAGTAAATAAATAAAGCAGCAGCAGGGACATCTCAGTAAATAAATAAAGCAGCAGGGACATCTCACACCTTAATAAATAAAGCAACAGCAGGGACATCTCAGTAAACAAATAAAGCAGCAGGGACATCTCAGTAAATAAATAAAGCAGCAGGGACATCTCAGTAAATAAAGCAGCAGCAGGGACATCACAATAAATAAATAAAGCAGCAGCAGGGACATCTCAGTAAATAAATAAAGCAGCAGCAGGGACATCTCAGTAAATAAATAAAGCAACAGCAGGGACATCTCAGTAAATAAATAAAGCAACAGGAACATCTCAGTAAATAAATAAAGCAGCAGGGACATCTCAGTAAATAAATAAACAGCAGGGACATCTCAGTAAATAAATAAAGCAGCAGCAGGGACATCTCAGTAAATAAATAAAGCAACAGCAGGAACATCTCAGTAAATAAATAAAGCAACAGCAGGAACATCTCAGTAAATAAATAAAGCAGCAGCAGGGACATCTCAGTAAATAAATAAAGCAACAGCAGGGACATCTCAATAAATAAAGCAACAGCAGGGACATCTCAGTAAACAAATAAAGCAGCAGGGACATCTCAGTAAATAAATAAAGCAGCAGGGACATCTCAGTAAATAAATAAAGCAGCAGCAGGGACATCTCAGTAAATAAATAAAGCAACAGCAGGGACATCTCAGTAAATAAATAAAGCAACAGCAGGAACATCTCAGTAAATAAATAAAGCAGCAGCAGGGACATCTCAGTAAATAAATAAAGCAGCAGCAGGGACATCTCAGTAAATAAATAAAGCAGCAGGGACATCTCACACCTTAATAAATAAAGCAGCAGCAGGGACATCTCAGTAAACAAATAAAGCAGCAGAGACATCTCAGTAAATAAATAAAGCAGCAGGGACATCTCAGTAAATAAAGCAGCAGCAGGGACATCACAATAAATAAATAAAGCAGCAGCAGGAACATCTCAGTAAATAAATAAAGCAACAGCAGGGACATCTCAGTAAACAAATAAAGCAGCAGGGACATCTCAGTAAATAAATAAAGCAGCAGGGACATCTCAGTAAATAAAGCAACAGCAGGGACATCTCAGTAAATAAATAAAGCAACAGCAGGAACATCTCAGTAAATAAATAAAGCAACAGCAGGGACATCTCAGTAAACAAATAAAGCAGCAGGGACATCTCAGTAAATAAATAAAGCAGCAGGGACATCTCAGTAAACAAATAAAGCAGCAGGGACATCTCAGTAAATAAAGCAGCAGCAGGGACATCTCACACCTTAATAAATAAAGCAGCAGCAGGGACATCTCAGTAAATAAATAAAGCAGCAGCAGGGACATCTCAGTAAATAAATAAAGCAGCAGCAGGGACATCTCAGTAAATAAATAAAGCAGCAGCAGGGACATCTCAGTAAATAAATAAAGCAGCAGGGACATCTCAGTAAATAAATAAAGCAGCAGCAGGGACATCTCAGTAAATAAATAAAGCAGCAGGGACATCTCAGTAAATAAATAAAGCAGCAGGGACATCTCAGTAAATAAATAAAGCAACAGCAGGGACATCTCAGTAAATAAATAAAGCAACAGCAGGGACATCTCAGTAAATAAATAAAGCAACAGCAGGAACATCTCAGTAAATAAATAAAGCAGCAGCAGGAACATCACAATAAATAAATAAAGCAGCGGCAGGAACATCACAATAAATAAATAAAGCAACAGGAACATCTCAGTAAATAAATAAAGCAGCAGCAGGGACATCTCAGTAAATAAATAAAGCAGCAGCAGGAACATCACAATAAATAAATAAAGCAGCGGCAGGAACATCTCAATAAATAAATAAAGCAGCAGCAGGGACATCTCAGTAAATAAATAAAGCAGCAGGGACATCTCAGTAAATAAATAAAGCAGCAGCAGGGACATCTCACACCTTAATAAATAAAGCAACAGCAGGGACATCTCACACCTTAATAAATAAAGCAGCAGCAGGAACATCACAATAAATAAATAAAGCAGCGGCAGGAACATCTCAATAAATAAATAAAGCAGCAGCAGGGACATCTCAGTAAATAAATAAAGCAACAGCAGGGACATCTCAGTAAATAAATAAAGGAACAGCAGGGACATCTTAGTAAATAAATAAAGCAACAGCAGGGACATCTCAATAAATAAAGCAACAGCAGGGACATCTCAGTAAATAAATAAAGCAACAGCAGGGACATCTCAGTAAATAAATAAAGCAGCAGGGACATCTCAGTAAATAAATAAAGCAGCAGGGACATCTCAGTAAATAAATAAAGCAGCAGCAGGGACATCTCTGTAAATAAATAAAGCAGCAGGGACATCTCACACCTTAATAAATAAAGCAACAGCAGGGACATCTCAGTAAACAAATAAAGCAGCAGCAGGGACATCTTAGTAAATAAATAAAGCAGCAGCAGGGACATCTCAGTAAATAAATAAAGCAGCAGCAGGGACATCTCAGTAAATAAATAAAGCAGCAGCAGGGACATCTCAGTAAATAAATAAAGCAGCAGCAGGGACATCTCTGTAAATAAAGCAGCAACAGGGACATCACAATAAATAAAGCAGCAGCAGGGACATCTCAGTAAATAAATAAAGTAGCAGCAGGGACATCTCAGTAAATAAATAAAGCAGCAGGGACATCTTAGTAAATAAATAAAGCAGCAGCAGGGACATCTCTGTAAATAAATAAAGCAGCAGCAGGGACATCTCAGTAAATAAATAAAGCAGCAGGGACATCTCAGTAAATAAATAAAGCAGCAGCAGGGACATCTCAGTAAATAAATAAAGCAGCAGCAGGGACATCTCAGTAAATAAATAAAGCAGCAGGGACATCTCAGTAAATAAATAAAGCAGCAGCAGGGACATCACAATAAATAAAGCAACAGCAGGGACATCTCAGTAAATAAATAAAGCAGCAGGGACATCTCAGTAAATAAATAAAGCAGCAGGGACATCTCAGTAAATAAATAAAGCAGCAGGGACATCTCAGTAAACAAATAAAGCAGCAGCAGGGACATCTCAGTAAATAAATAAAGTAGCAGCAGGGACATCTCAGTAAATAAATAAAGCAGCAGGGACATCTCAGTAAATAAATAAAGCAGCAGCAGGGACATCTCAGTAAATAAATAAAGCAGCAGCAGGGACATCTCAGTAAATAAATAAAGCAGCAGCAGGGACATCTCAGTAAATAAATAAAGCAGCAGGGACATCTCAGTAAATAAATAAAGCAGCAGGGACATCTCAGTAAATAAATAAAGCAACAGCAGGGACATCTCAGTAAATAAATAAAGCAGCAGGGACATCTTAGTAAATAAATAAAGCAGCAGCAGGGACATCTCACACCTTAATAAATAAAGCAGCAGCAGGGACATCTCAGTAAATAAATAAAGCAGCAGGGACATCTCAGTAAATAAATAAAGCAGCAGCAGGGACATCTCAGTAAATAAATAAAGCAGCAGCAGGGACATCTCAGTAAATAAATAAAGCAGCAGGGACATCTCAGTAAATAAATAAAGCAGCAGCAGGGACATCTCAGTAAATAAATAAAGCAGCAGGGACATCTCAGTAAATAAATAAAGCAGCAGCAGGGACATCTCAGTAAATAAATAAAGCAGCAGCAGGGACATCTCACACCTTAATAAATAAAGCAACAGCAGGGACATCTCAGTAAATAAATAAAGCAGCAGCAGGGACATCTCAGTAAATAAATAAAGCAGCAGCAGGGACATCTCAGTAAATAAATAAAGCAGCAGCAGGGACATCTCAGTAAATAAATAAAGCAGCAGCAGGGACATCTCAGTAAATAAATAAAGCAGCAGGGACATCTCACACCTTAATAAATAAAGCAACAGCAGGGACATCTCAGTAAATAAATAAAGCAGCAGCAGGGACATCTCACACCTTAATAAATAAAGCAACAGCAGGGACATCTCAGTAAATAAATAAAGCAGCAGCAGGTACATCTCACACCTTAATAAATAAAGCAGCAGCAGGGACATCTCAGTAAATAAATAAAGCAGCAGCAGGGACATCTCAATAAATAAATAAACAGCAGGGACATCTCAGTAAACAAATAAAACAGCAGCAGGAACATCTCAGTAAATAAATAAAGCAGCAGGGACATCTCAGTAAATAAGTAAAGCAACAGCAGGGGCATCTTAGTAAATAAATAAAGCAACAGCAGGGACATGTCACACCTTAATAAATAAAGCAATAGCAGGGACATCTCAGTAAATAAATAAAGCAACAGCAGGGACATCTCAGCAAATAAATAAAGCAGGAGCAGGGACATCTTAGTAAATAAATAAAGCAACAGCAAGGACATCTCACACCTTAATAAATAAAGCAACAACAGGGACATCTCAGTAAATTAATAAAGCAGCAGGGACATCTCAGTAAATAAAGCAGCGGCAGGGACATCTCAGTAAATAAATAAAGCAGCAGCAGGAACATCTCAGTAAATAAATAAAGCAGCAGCAGGAACATCTCAGTAAACAAATAAAGCAGCAGGGACATCTCAGTAAATAAATAAAACAACAGCAAGGACATCTCACACCTTAATAAATAAAGCAACAGCAGGGACATCCCACTAAACAAATAAAGCAGCAGCGGGGACATCTCAATAAATAAATAAAACAGCAGCAGGGACATCTCAGTAAATAAATAAGGCAGCAGCAGGGACATCTCAGTAAATAAATAAAACAACAGCAAGGACATCTCACACCTTAATAAATAAAGCAACAACAGGGACATCTCAGTAAATTAATAAAGCAGCAGGGACATCTCAGTAAATAAAGCAGCAGCAGGGACATCTCACACCTTAATGAATAAAGCAGCGGCAGGGACATCTCAGTAAATAAATATAGCAACAGCAGGGACATCTTAGTAAATAAATAAAGCAACAGCAGGGACATCTCACACCTTAATAAATAAAGCAGCAGCAGGGACATCTCAGTAAATAAATAAAGCAGCAGGGACATCTCAGTAAATAAATAAAGCAGCAGGGACATCTCAGTAAATAAATAAAGCAACAGCAGGGACATCTCAGTAAATAAATAAAGCAGCAGCAGGGACATCTCAGTAAATAAATAAAGCAGCAGCAGGGACATCTCAGTAAATAAATAAAGCAGCAGCAGGGACATCTCAATAAATAAAGCAGCAGGGACATCTCAGTAAATAAATAAAGCAGCAGCAGGGACATCTCAGTAAATAAATAAAGCAGCAGGGACATCTCAGTAAATAAATAAAGCAGCAGGGACATCTCAGTAAATAAATAAAGCAGCAGGACATCTCAGTAAATAAATAAAGCAGCAGCAGGGACATCTCAGTAAATAAATAAAGCAGCAGGGACATCTCAGTAAATAAATAAAGCAGCAGGGACATCTCATACCTTAATAAATAAAGCAACAGCAGGGACATCTCAGTAAATAAATAAAGCAGCAGGGACATCTCAGTAAATAAATAAAGCAGCAGCAGGGACATCTCAGTAAATAAATAAAGCAACAGCAGGAACATCTCAGTAAATAAATAAAGCAACAGCAGGGACATCTCAGTAAATAAATAAAGCAACAGCAGGAACATCTCAGTAAATAAATAAAGCAGCAGCAGGGACATCTCAGTAAATAAATAAAGCAGCAGGGACATCTCTGTAAATAAATAAAGCAGCAGGGACATCTCAGTAAATAAATAAAGCAGCAGCAGGGACATCTCAGTAAATAAATAAAGCAACAGCAGGGACATCTCATACCTTAATAAATAAAGCAACAGCAGGGACATCTCAGTAAATAAATAAAGCAGCAGCAGGGACATCTCAGTAAATAAATAAAGCAGCAGCAGGGACATCTCAGTAAATAAATAAAGCAACAGCAGGAACATCTCAGTAAATAAATAAAGCAGCAGCAGGAACATCTCAATAAATAAAGCAACAGCAGGGACATCTCAGTAAATAAATAAAGCAGCAGGGACATCTCAGTAAATAAATAAAGCAACAGCAGGGACATCTCAGTAAATAAATAAAGCAACAGCAGGGACATCTCAGTAAATAAATAAAGCAGCAGCAGGGACATCTCAGTAAATAAATAAAGCAGCAGGGACATCTCAGTAAATAAATAAAGCAGCAGGGACATCTCAGTAAATAAATAAAGCAACAGCAGGGACATCTCAGTAAATAAATAAAGCAGCAGCAGGGACATCTCAGTAAATAAATAAAGCAACAGCAGGGACATCTCACACCTTAATAAATAAAGCAACAGCAGGGACATCTCAGTAAATAAATAAAGCAGCAGCACGGACATCTCAATAAATAAAGCAGCAGCAGGGACATCTCAGTAAATAAATAAAGCAGCAGCAGGGACATCTCAGTAAATAAATAAAGCAACAGCAGGGACATCTCAGTAAATAAATAAAGCAACAGCAGGGACATCTCAGTAAATAAATAAAGCAGCAGGGACATCTCAGTAAATAAATAAAGCAGCAGGGACATCTCAGTAAATAAATAAAGCAACAGCAGGGACATCTCAGTAAATAAATAAAGCAGCAGGGACATCTCAGTAAATAAATAAAGCAACAGCAGGGACATCTCATACCTTAATAAATAAAGCAACAGCAGGGACATCTCAGTAAATAAATAAAGCAGCGGCAGGTACATCTCAGTAAATAAATAAAGCAGCAGCAGGGACATCTCAGTAAATAAATAAAGCAACAGCAGGGACATCTCAGTAAATAAATAAAGCAGCAGCAGGTACATCTCACACCTTAATAAATAAAGCAACAGCAGGGACATCTCAGTAAATAAATAAAGCAGCAGCAGGGACATCTCAGTAAACAAATAAAGCAGCAGGGACATCTCAGTAAATAAATAAAGCAACAGGAACATCTCAGTAAATAAATAAAGCAGCAGCAGGGACATCACAATAAATAAATAAAGCAACAGCAGGGACATCTCATTAAACAAATAAAGCAGCAGGGACATCTCAGTAAATAAATAAAGCAGCAGGGACATCTCAGTAAATAAATAAAGCAGCAGCAGGGACATCTCTGTAAATAAATAAAGCAACAGCAGGGACATCTCAGTAAATAAATAAAGCAGCAGCAGGGACATCTCAGTAAATAAATAAAGCAGCAGCAGGGACATCTCAGTAAATAAATAAAGCAGCAGGGACATCTCAGTAAATAAATAAAGCAGCAGGGACATCTCAGTAAATAAATAAAGCAGCAGCAGGGACATCTCAGTAAATAAATAAAGCAGCAGCAGGGACATCTCAGTAAATAAATAAAGCAACAGCAGGGACATCTCAGTAAATAAATAAAGCAGCAGCAGGGACATCTCAGTAAATAAATAAAGCAGCAGGGACATCTCAGTAAATAAAGCAGCATCAGGGACATCACAATAAATAAATAAAGCAGCAGCAGGGACATCTCAGTAAATAAATAAAGCAGCAGGGACATCTCAGTAAATAAATAAAGCAGCAGGGACATCTCAGTAAATAAATAAAGCAGCAGCAGGGACATCTCAGTAAATAAATAAAGCAACAGCAGGGACATCTCAATAAATAAATAAAGCAACAGCAGGGACATCTCAGTAAATAAATAAAGCAGCAGGGACATCTCAGTAAATAAATAAAGCAGCAGCAGGGACATCTCAGTAAATAAATAAAGCAGCAGGGACATCTCAATAAATAAAGCAGCAGCAGGGACATCTCAGTAAATAAATAAAGCAGCAGCAGGGACATCTCAGTAAATAAATAAAGCAACAGCAGGGACATCTCAGTAAATAAATAAAGCAGCAGCAGGAACATCACAATAAATAAATAAAGCAACAGCAGGGACATCTCTGTAAATAAATAAAGCAGCAGGGACATCTCACACCTTAATAAATAAAGCAACAGCAGGGACATCTCTGTAAATAAATAAAGCAGCAGCAGGAACATCTCAGTAAATAAATAAAGCAGCAGCAGGGACATCTCATACCTTAATAAATAAAGCAACAGCAGGGACATCTCAGTAAATAAATAAAGCAGCGGCAGGTACATCTCAGTAAATAAATAAAGCAGCAGCAGGGACATCTCAGTAAATAAATAAAGCAGCAGCAGGGACATCTCAGTAAATAAATAAAGCAGCAGGGACATCTCAGTAAATAAATAAAGCAGCAGCAGGGACATCTCAGTAAATAAATAAAGCAGCAGCAGGGACATCTCAGTAAATAAATAAAGCAACAGCAGGAACATCTCAGTAAATAAATAAAGCAACAGCAGGAACATCTCAGTAAATAAATAAAGCAGCAGCAGGGACATCTCAATAAATAAAGCAGCAACAGGGACATCACAATAAATAAATAAAGCAGCAGCAGGGACATCTCTGTAAATAAATAAAGCAGCAGCAGGGACATCTCTGTAAATAAATAAAGCAGCAGCAGGGACATCTCTGTAAATAAATAAAGCAGCAGCAGGGACATCTCAATAAATAAATAAAGCAGCAGGGACATCTCACACCTTAATAAATAAAGCAACAGCAGGGACATCTCACACCTTAATAAATAAAGCAGCAGCAGGGACATCTCAAAAATTGATGAGCATAGTTGTTTAAATGAGTTAGTGAACACAAATTGTGCACATTTTGCCTGGAAATAAATGCTGCAGCTGCTGCTCAGTGTTCAGGCTTTGCTCTCGTCTGTCTTATGGTCACGGACATTTCAATAATGAATAAGCTTGTTTTAAATAAGCTAGTGAACGCAAATTGCATGCAATTTACCTGGAAATAAATGTAGCAACTGCTGCTCACTGTTCAGGCTTCACTCTCATCTGTTTTGCAGTCACAGACATCTCAATAATAAATAAGCGTGATGGTTTAAATAAGTTAGTGAACGCAAATTGTGTGCATTTTATCTGGAAATAAATGCAGCAGCTGCTGCTCTGTGTTCAGGCTTTGCTGTCATCTGTCTCACAGTCACGTACATTTCAATAATGAATAAGCATGGTTTAAATATGTTAGTGAATGCAAATTGTCTGCATTTTACCTGGAAATAAATACAGCAACTGCTGCTCAGTGTTCAGGCTTCACTGTCATCTGTCTCAAGGTCACGGACATCTCAATAATGAATAAGCGTGATTGTTTAAATAAGTTAGTGAATGCAAATTGTGTGCATTTTACCTGGAAATAAATGCAGCAACTGCTGCTCAGTGTTCAGGCTTCGCTCTCATCTGTTTCGCAGTCACAGACATCTCAATAATGAATAAGCGTGATGGTTTAAATAAGTTCGTGAACGCAAATTGTGTGCATTTTATCTGGAAATAAATGCAGCAGCTGCTGCTCTGTGTTCAGGCTTTGCTGTCATCTGTCTCCGCAGTCACGGACATTTCAATAATGAATAAGCATGGTTTAAATATGTTAGTGAATGCAAATTGTGTACATTTACCTGGAAATAAATGCAGCAACTGCTGCTTGGTGTTCAGGCTTGTCGTCTGTCTCAAGGTCACGGACATTTCAATAATGAATAAGCATGGTTTAAATATGTTAGTGAATGCAAATTGTGTGCATTTTACCTGGAAATAAATGCAGCAACTGCTGCTCAGTGTTCAGGCTTCGCTGTCGTCTGTCTCAAGGTCACGGACATCTCAATAATGAATAAGCGTGATGGTTTAAATAAGTTAGTGAGCGCAAATTGTGTGCATTTTACCTGGAAATAAATGCAGCAACTGCTGCTCAGTGTTCAGGCTTCGCTCTCATCTGTTTCACAGTCACAGACATCTCAATAATGAATAAGCGTGATGGTTTAAATAAATTAGTGAATGCAAATTGTGTGCATTTTATTTGGAAATAAATGCAGCAACTGCTGCTCAGTGTTCAGGCTTCGCTGTCGTCTGTCTCAAGGTTATGGACATCTCAATAATAAATAAGCGTGATGGTTTAAATAAGTTAGTGAATGCAAATTGTGTGCATTTTACGTGGAAATAAATGCAGCAACTGCTGCTCAGTGTTCAGGCTTTGCTGTCGTCTGTCTCAAGGTCACGGACATCTCAATAATGAATAAGCATGGTTTAAATATGTTAGTGAATGCTCAGTGTTCAGGCTTCGCTGTCGTCTGTCTCAAGGTCATGGACATCTCAATAATGAATAAGCGTGATTGTTTAAATAAGTTAGTGAATGCAAATTGTGTGCATTTTACCTGGAAATAAATGCAGCAACTGCTGCTCAGTGTTCAGGCTTCGCTCTCATCTGTTTCGCAGTCACAGACATCTCAATAATGAATAAGCGTGATGGTTTAAATAAGTTCGTGAACGCAAATTGTGTGCATTTTATCTGGAAATAAATGCAGCAGCTGCTGCTCTGTGTTCAGGCTTTGCTGTCATCTGTCTCGCAGTCACGGACATTTCAATAATGAATAAGCATGGTTTAAATATGTTAGTGAATGCAAATTGTGTACATTTTACCTGGAAATAAATGCAGCAACTGCTGCTTGGTGTTCAGGCTTCGCTGTCGTCTGTCTCAAGGTCACGGACATCTCAATAATGAATAAGCGTGATGGTTTAAATAAGTTAGTGAGCGCAAATTGTGTGCATTTTACCTGGAAATAAATGCAGCAACTGCTGCTCAGTGTTCAGGCTTCGCTGTCGTCTGTCTCAAGGTCACGGACATCTCAATAATGAATAAGCGTGATGGTTTAAATAAGTTAGTGAGCGCAAATTGTGTGCATTTTACCTGGAAATAAATGCAGCAACTGCTGCTCAGTGTTCAGGCTTCGCTCTCATCTGTTTCACAGTCACAGACATCTCAATAATGAATAAGCGTGATGGTTTAAATAAATTAGTGAATGCAAATTGTGTGCATTTTATTTGGAAATAAATGCAGCAGCTGCTGCTCTGGGTTCAGGCTTTGCTGTCATCTGTCTCACAGTCACGGACATTTCAATAATGAATAAGCATGGTTTAAATATGTTAGTGAATGCAAATTGTGTGCATTTTACCTGGAAATAAATGCAGCAACTGCTGCTCAGTGTTCAGGCTTCGCTGTCGTCTGTCTCAAGGTTATGGACATCTCAATAATAAATAAGCGTGATGGTTTAAATAAGTTAGTGAATGCAAATTGTGTGCATTTTACTTGGAAATAAATGCAGCAACTGCTGCTCAGTGTTCAGGCTTTGCTGTCGTCTGTCTCAAGGTCACGGACATCTCAATAATGAATAAGCATGGTTTAAATATGTTAGTGAATGCTCAGTGTTCAGGCTTCGCTGTCGTCTGTCTCAAGGTCATGGACATCTCAATAATGAATAAGCGTGATTGTTTAAATAAGTTAGTGAACGCAAATTGTGTGCATTTTACTTGGAAATAAATGCAGCAACTGCTGCTCAGTGTTCAGGCTTCGCTGTCGTCTTTCTCAAGGTCATGGACATCTCAATAATGAATAAGCGTGATTGTTTAAATAAGTTAGTGAATGCAAATTGTGTGCATTTTATCTGGAAATAAATGCAGCAGCTGCTCTGTGTTCAGGCTTTGCTGTCATCTGTCTCGCAGTCACGGACATTTCAATAATGAATAAGCATGGTATAAATATGTTAGTGAATGCAAATTGTGTGCATTTTACCTGGAAATAAATGCAGCAACTGCTGCTCAGTGTTCAGGCTTTGCTGTCGTCTGTCTTAAGGTCACAGACATCTCAATAATGAATAAGCGTGATGGTTTAAATAAGTTAGTGAACGCAAATTGTGTGCATTTTACCTGGAAATAAATGCAGCAACTGCTGCTCAGTGTTCAGGCTTCGCTCTCATCTGTTTCACAGTCACAAACATCTCAATAATGAATAAGCGTGATGGTTTAAAAAAGTTAGTGAACGCAAATTGTGTGCATTTTACCTGGAAATAAATGCAGCAACTGCTGCTCAGTGTTCAGGCTTCGCTCTCATCTGTTTCACAGTCACAGACATCTCAATAATGAATAAGAGTGATGGTTTAAATAAGTTAGTGAACGCAAATTGTGTGCATTTTATCTGGAAATAAATGCAGCAGCTGCTGCTCTGTGTTCAGGCTTTGCTGTCATCTGTCTCGCAGTCACGGACATTTCAATAATGAATAAGCATGGTTTAAATATGTTAGTGAATGCAAATTGTGTACATTTTACCTGGAAATAAATGCAGCAACTGCTGCTTGGTGTTCAGGCTTCGCTGTCGTCTGTCTCAAGGTCACAGACATCTCAATAATGAATAAGCATGGTTTAAATATGTTAGTGAATGCAAATTGTGTGCATTTTATCTGGAAATAAATGCAGCAGCTGCTGCTCAGTGTTCAGGCTTCTCTGTCTTCTGTCTCAAGGTCATGGACATCTCAATAATGAATAAGCGTGATTGTTTGAATAAGTTAGTGAATGCAAATTGTGTGCATTTTATCTGGAAATAAAATGCAGCAGCTGCTGCTCTGTGTTCAGGCTTTGCTGTCATCTGTCTCGCAGTCACGGACATCTCAGTAATGAATAAGCGTGATGGTTTAAATAAGTTAGTGAACGCAAATTGTGTGCATATTACCTCGAAATAGGTGCAGCAGCTGCTGCTCATCAGTGTTCAGTCTTCACTCTCATCTGTCTTGCAGTTAAACTCACTCCCTCTGGCCCAGAGCAAGTCCTCAGCTGAATTCCGACAGGCTGCTCATGAAGTGACGTCACTGCACATGTCCCCGTGTGATGACGTCAGTCTAAAAAAAAGCCGAAAATGTTTTTTTAAAAAAAAAAGCCGGGAAATTTGGAAATTAAGGGGTGCCACTTGGGAATCGTGGTACCCCATTATTTGGACCTCAAAAACTGGTAAAAAACAAGAGATTTGGTACGGTTGAGAGGTGTGGCTGGTATCCAGACAGTGTAATTCCTACTAAATAGCTGAATATTACCCTAGCTGATAACGTTTACTGACTTTTTAACAAACTGTCATTTTTTTTCAATGCGAGAGCTCTAGTCAGCCTGCTGTTCAGTGTGCAGTTATCTTCCAAGTCACTTTGTACCTTACACCATATAGAGACTGAGAGAATTTTTTCATAAGCTCAGTACTGTCTTTTATATCTGGTGCACTATGTGAAGATTTTCATTGTATTATTGTGCACTCCAGGTAGGGTAAAAGAGCATTTCTCCATAGTTTTTTTCCTGAAACCGCACATTTCTCAGTCAGATTTTCAGTCACTCACTCTCTCCAACCAAGACCCCCCCCCCCCAAGTTAGAAGAGTTTTCCAGGGATCGAATTTCTCCCTACTAATCTTTGTATTTACTAACAGACTTCCAGACAGCCTTTCCTCCCATCTAATAACATTATATGCAGATGATATGGCTAGATATATATAGATAGATATAGAATGGATCAGACCCCTCCCCTGTAGCAACTGAAAAAATTCTAGAACAGGACCTGGCTGCTGCCTCCTAAAAAACTGACCAGATGAGTAAAAAAACTCTTACCTTGTGTCAAAAATATCACTGCGAGGTCTTAGCAAAAGACAACTGGCTTTTGTCCAGTGGAGAGCAGGCCTGCTTATGGGTTTCCTTTTTTATTAGCTGCTTAAATTACATCCATTTTTCTTTTTCACAAACTGGACCTTAATCTGGCTATCCCAGTGCAAATTGATACACTCCCTCTAAATATTTCTTCATTATGTACACCCCTCATACCAAGCTTGCTTGCAGTGACCATAACTTTTCAGAGCTAGCCCACAAAGTTTGGGAATCATTGCCTTTTGATTTGGGAAATGAGCCATATCATAGGTTTTGAAACAAAATGAAAAATCCTCTTTCTATATAATGTTTCTAGGTAATTGTGCTTCCCTTTCTCATAAATCAACCTAGCAGTAGTAATCAAGCAGATGCAAACTTTAAATTCTACCAGCAATACTAATGGCCTTACTCCCATTGTGAAGTTTTTGCTGTTCTCTTAGCTTTCAAGTACACAACCTAAATACCAACAACAAAAAATGGAAACACACAGCATACAGTGTGGATATCTGTTCTCAAATATACACTCAATATAATGTGAAATATCGCATGCTGATTATTCCAGAACTATGTTTAATATCTACAATACATACTGTAGTTCAGGCATTTTATGTTACCTTTTCTGTTATGATACTGTATTTCAAATACTTTATGCTGTTGTTTACTGCTATGCTATGTGATTTATTTTTTGTTTTTAGGTGAGTATCTGTTTCTTGAATTTATACTCCCAAGCCAATTCTGAAAAGGGGCCAAGAGGACTAGTGCTCTACAACAGTTAACAAATACAAGTTTATATCACTTTATCGAACTAACTATTCCCCAAACATCTCTTCGTTGAACCCAATTAAATGAATCTTAATCTGTCAAACAATCAATTCAACAAAATACTTTTCCAGGGGGAAAGCAATCAGTTGGCAAACCCAGCAACCGCAACAAAAACAGCACTATTTAAAACCCACTCTGATGGGTGGCTGTGCATCCCACATCCCCCTAACTAAATATACCAACTCCGAGATCACACTACAGTGGGGAAAAGGGCAAATTACAGATGATGGCCCACTGTTTCTTCCCCTGGGCAAAACTTCACTGAAACGATCATTTAATGGAATAAGATTTTGCTTAATAGAGTTCAACAAAGAGATGTTTGGTAAGTAATGTATATATAATATACATTATATATATATATATATATATATATATATATATATATATATATATATTTTTTTTAATATATAATATTTTTTCTCAACACATCCCCAATGAAACTATCATCCTTGGGGATGTCAACATTAACTGGTTAACTCTCAGTAATCCAAAATGTAATACTCATATTAATTTATATGGCTTTACACAGCTAATCTCCCAACTACTCATACAAACAACTCTCACACATTTAGTACTCTTATTGATTGGGTACTTATATCTAATCCTTCCAAATATCATAAGCCTGAAACCCTACCAAACACCCTGAGCGATCACTCCCCTATAAAAGTGCATAGGCTCACTCCCCACTTCTCAAAACCTCCTAAATTTATCACTTGTTGTAAACTGTCTAACTTCCATCCAGAAACCTTTAATGCCCTCCTCTCTAAAGTAAACTGGAAATTCCTTACCCAACTCCCACTAGACGAAGCTGTCCTAGCTTTCAACTCCACTTTCCTTAGCATCTTAGACTCACTTGCTCCCTCTCACAAAGTCCGAATTAAGTCCACCATATCTCCGTGACTTTCAAAAGCCACTCGTACTCTTATGACAACTAGAGACAAACTATGGAAAAAATGGTCACAAACTAAGCTCTCTGTAGACTACAAAAATATAAAGAACTCAGAAATCTGACAAAAAACACATAAACAAAGATAAAAAGGACTTATATAACAAACCTCCCACAGCCCTAAAATCTAATCCTAAAAAATTCTGGAACTATTAACCAAATATTACATCCCGGTAATCTTAGCTCCCCCAATCCATGCCCAGACAAGACATCTGAAGAAACTACCACTATCTTCAATACCTATTTTATCGATTCAATATCTAAGCTACTGAGCCCTAACCCAAACTCCTCTACTACTAACATCTCCAACTTTTCTGAACCTACTCCTAATACTATCTCCTCAAATACCTTCTCCCTCAAACCTGTACCTACTAGCTACATCAAAACTCTACTCTCTAAATTAAAACCATGCTCAGCATCAACTGACAATATTCCTTCCACTTTTTTTCTACTTGATGCAGCTATGAGGTTGCTCTCCCTGTATCTATCCTAATTAATCGCTCTATCTCTGAATCTAAAGTCCCTTCCACCTGGAAACAATGCTACACTCTACCTATACACAAAGGAGGTAACTCCTCTGATATCTCCAACTTTAGACCCTATCGCTATCCTCTCTCCTCTCTCTAAAGTACTAGAAAAATGTATTCATAAACAAGTTATGCAGTATCTAATACAGGAAAATCAGCTTACACCCACTCAACATGGCTTCAGACCCAAACATAGCAACACTACAGCTCTATTATCCTTCCTCAACATTGTCTCTATAGCCATGGATGACCATAAACTTAATTTCTTGACTATTCTTGTACCTCTCAAAAGCTTTCGCCACTGTCTCACCTACTCTTCTTCTGCACAAACTGCATAACCTTAACTTCTCCTCTGATACT
This sequence comes from Protopterus annectens, assembly GCF_019279795.1. Taxonomy (NCBI): domain Eukaryota; kingdom Metazoa; phylum Chordata; order Ceratodontiformes; family Protopteridae; genus Protopterus; species Protopterus annectens. Next base: position 1,413,744,947 of record NC_056744.1, read on the forward strand.
GTTACATAGTTTTCCAGCTACCTCACTGATAGATCTCAATCAGTGAGATCAGATGGCACTCTGCACTCTTCCCTCCTCTCCCTGTAAAAATGGGTGTACCTCGGGGTCTATCCTAGAGCCTTTACTTTTTAATATCTTTACTAATCAGCTCTATACCTCCTATCCTCAGTCATCTTTAGTGCAATACGCAGATGACTCTAAAGTCATCACCACAGCCAACTCTCCCTGTAAGCTCTTCTCAGCTACTCAGGCATCGTTTAACTTAGTTGAAACATGGCTCTCCACCAGCTAGCTCATCCTTAACCCTAAAAAAACAAAGCTGTTACTCTTCCTACCTAAAAAGTTCAACAATATTAAACCCTCCTCCTCCATACAGTCTCTTAATAACACTCCCATTCAGGTAGAATCCAGTACTAAGCTCTTAGGCGTAACCATCGACGGTCAGCTTAAATTTGACTTGCATGTTAATAACTGTATCAAAAAGACTCTCATTCAGAACTAGGGCTCCTTTACAGTAACAAGAAATTCCTTATCTCTGAAGCCAAGATTACTCTCTCTCTTACTTACCTTCTACCCAGTCTGATGTACAATTCTCAAATTCGCACAAATCTTAACTCAACACTCCCAACCAAACTCAAAGGTAGCTAGATTTGCTGCCTAACAAACCTACAAATCCCATCACTGTCTCTCTCTAAAACATCTAAACTGGCTTGAATTACCCCACCAGCTTCTTCTCTCTCAGCTCCAGATCATCCATTCTATCCTATACCAGCCTTCCTACTGCCCAGCACTATCTCCTCTCATCTCCCATTATTCTCCCTCCAGACCTCTCTGAAGCTCTAACCAAGACCTACTACAAATCTAAAAATCCAAGTCTAAATTTGGATGCAACATGTACAGCTATCACCCCACTATTGCCTGGAATAGGCTCCCACTAGAAATCAGGACCCTTACACATCCTAAACAATTTAAGACAGCCACCAAAGAGCACTTTAAAAGTCACTGATCCTGCCACCATACCTCTCAACCTGGAAACATCAAAACTCTGGACAAGGCCCATGAAAAATAGGTACAAATCTGTACACTGATTAACATCTAATTTGCATACATAATTATGTAACCCCACCTACTCCAATGGAATTGTGGGATACCAACTTTCAAACGCAAACTGAAGAACAGACAACAAAAATATGGCACTAGAGTCCCCCTGCATCCATTCCAATGTCCCATTACCTGGCTATTTCACCCCATTTACCATAAACACTAATAAATGCATACTGCTTTACTTCTACAATGATTATTTGGATTTTATTTTTACATTTCACAGCACAGAAATGCAGAAACAGTAATAGACATCATCTGGTAAACAAAGCAATACTGTCGCAATGAAAATAGGCTTGACATTATAACTTCTCTGCCCTTGAAACAGCATTGAAACCCACACCACAACCAAAGAAAATGCATCTGGCCAGTGGTGGATAAAGATTACCTTTGGGCAGTTTTCAAATCATTGGCCCCTTGCACACAATACAAGAAACATGCATATGTTCTTTTCTTTATACACCTTCCTGACTTTTATATTCCTTGTATAATACAACACTTGTTAGAGCGCATTTTAAATTTATTGTTTGAATATTTTACCAGTAGGCTGTACTGTAGGCAATGAAAAAAAAACACATGAACCAATAATGAAAAAACTGTCCAATTCAGAACATTTCCATCATAGAAGTCTACTTCTACACCCACACTATAAATAGAATGTCAGTAATGTAAGCCATAGGCATCTTGCTCAGCAGCTCGCACATATTTTCAATTTAATTTTTTCGGGGGAGGGGACAAAAGGTCAAAAAAATCTGGACAAAGCTCAGAGCATAACTCTCAACTCTTAGCAGAAAAAAAATGTTCTTTCTTCTCATCATAGTTCTCAACTCTTAGTACAAAAATATCTGGACAAAACTCAGAACATAACTCTCAACTCTTAGCAGGAAAAATATCTGGACAAAGCTCAGAACATAACTCTCAACTCTTAGCAGGAAAAAAAAAACGTTCTCACTTATAGCTCTCAACTCTTGGCACAAAATAAATCTGGACAGCTCAGAATGTGACAGAGTGTGATATATTTTATTTATCTCTACACAGAATAACAATAAATAATTATTGTTATTCATGCTGCCTGCCATCTACAGGCCAGATTACAAAACTAACAATAGAGGTGCATGCTTTTTTCATTTAAAATCACTTAATAGATCTTATCTCAGAGCAAGCCTATGCCATGGTTTGCAGAGCCCAGATTACCCTCAACATCAAAGATGTAGTTATAAATAAAGCCCTGACCAGCACTGTAGTTTGCCTAGAAAAAAATGCAATAACGATTTTTGCAGCAGTAAAAAGCTCTACTAGAAGTGTGCAACAACAATGAACAGATTACTTTTGAAAGTATAAATACGACCAATGGAGTGGGAAGCCCATACCTCCTACACTTACATTTTTAAACATTAGCAAACAGTTCTCAAAGCCACATTTAGTAGCAAACATAAAATATTATCAAAATCAGGACTTTAAACGATATTTGCAATTTTGGCATGCACTAAAATAGGGCTTAGCAATTATACATGAAAAGAAGTAAATATGGTAGTATGACAGCGTAACCTGTAATGTGCATAACACAGTCAGCTTAGGAATGGTGGTGGCTAGAGGGACATTGGGCTTTTTTTTTTCCCTTTACTTCACACACACACACACACACACACACACACACACACACACACACACACACACACACACACACACACACACACACACACACACCAGTTCAAGCTTACCCAGAAATCGAGTAGTTCTTCTGCCATTATCCCAGCTCGCAAACAAGTTTAGGACAGCCTGAGGTGTACCTCACAAAAGTAATTGCTAAAGCTGTCAACGAAGCTGGATTATTTCTAAGAGATCAGCAAATGCCTGACCCGAGGGGCTATTTGTGGGAGAACCTTATCCCTTGGTGGAATGTGGCTGGGATTTCAGACCACAGGACGAAGACACGGGACATTTTCTGTGTGAAAAAGCATGCAAAGGGAGAACAAGTCGTATTTGGAGGGAGAGGGGGAGACTTCGCTTTCAGGCTGTGGAGGCTGCTGGTCAGCCATGGACTGTACGAAAGGGGAGCCTTCTGACACCTCTCTGTCCAGGTGGAGGAGATCGTTGAAGGATTTTTTTTCGGAACTCGTCCACTTCCCGGACACTGGGGCTCATCTGGAGGCGAGTAAGTGACCGGCGCTCTTTAGGTAAGCAAGTTCATACACTATTTACTGTTGTCTCCGTACCCTGTTATAATTTTGCTGAACATTAACCATCTTAATACTACTTTGTGTATAGTTATGATATGTAAGAACTGCAAGCCAGCACAGAAGTACACACTAAATAGCTTTTGTTTCCCTCTGAAATTGACAAAAGGTATTTTGACGTTTTCAGCTGTCAGAAATGCGGTTACCTGAGAGGCTGTTGCTTCTTTTTCTCCGCACTGACAGATTTTACTACATCGTTTAGACAAATGTGTCAGATAGCGAGGTTTTGTGCTTATGACATGATTAAACTTTCTCTGGCCACGTACATTTAGACACATTTCTTTGACGCAAATATCAGAACTTGAAGTCATATTTCTGTCTCTCAGGCCATGTGCTGTATTTGTGTGTGTGTTGGGGGGGGGGTGTAATATTTAAATTGGTGGCACCCTTGGTATCTGCAGGAACATCTTTCCGAAAATGCCGTTTATGTCTGCATTTTGTACCAGTCATCTCATGATCATAGACATTGCGGGTTGCCCTATAACTTTGACGTACGCAGCATTCTTACCCTTTCATTTTTATTTCATTCAAAGAAATCAGCAGCATCACATTATGCACCAGACTATCAATCATGTCACTCACCAGTTTCAAGAAACCTTTAGTCCTACAAGCATGCTTTTATTACGCAGTACTTCCTCCGCAGCTCCAGCTTTGCAATTCTGCCTGCTAGCAAGTTCCTCTGTTGTTCCAACTTTCTACTATTATTGCTGCATGGAAAACAAGTTAAACTGCTATTCCAGTTCCCGCCCGCTCACAATTCAATTTCGAAGAGCCGAAAATGATGATGTGAGCTCCTTGAGCTCAATTCTGACTGGCTGGTAGCCTGACGGAGCTGACGTCATCGCGCACGCGATGACGTCAGTTCCAACAGCGCTAAAATTAAAAAAACAAAGCAAAAAATCGGAAATGAAGGGGTGCCACTCGGGAATCATGGCACCCCTTCATTTGGACCCCAAAACTCGGTAAAAACCGAGTAATTTTGAATGGTTGGGAGGTCTGCCTGCCACTGCACTCTCCCTCCTTAACATCCCCTACTTCTCATACCTTAACCTACTTTCTGCCCTTAACTCACTCTTCTCACTAGCTCTCTCTAATCTTCCTTGACTACTCTTTCTACTATCTTCTAAAATCTATTAAGGATATTGCCTCAGAGAAACATTCTATTGTAATTGTCTTGCCTTCATGCAACTACATCATGATAAAACTGGGTTTTTGTAACCACTTACCCCAAAAACTATACTCATCTTAATGACTTTATACATCTTGAAATACTTATGCTATACTCCTGATTATTGACACTGTATAACATTGTATTGCTACTTAATGCCTTGTATAAATCCTGTAACATTGCTGTTTAATGATAGCTTATAATGAAAATTGTATAATATGTTGGAGCTTTTCTCCTTGGGCCTCTGCTGAAAAAGGGCTCTTCAGCTCAGTCGGACAATCCTAGTCAACAAATGTAAAATAATAAATAAATAATAAATAATAAACACACACACACACACACACACACACACACACACACACACACACACACACACACACATATATGTACATGGGTCTAGGACACATGCTCGACTAGCATGTGTCCGAATCACAAAACATCGAACACACATACACAAAAGTGCTTAACATCAAAAAGCACTTCCTTGTATGTGTAGTTCAAAAAAAAAAAATCTACGTTTCTACAGGAGGGCTTTGCCCCCCCTGCGCCCCCACACACCCCTCTACTTTAACATTCTCACTCCGAGATCGCACTACAGTGGGGAAAAGGGAATTTTCCCTTACCCGCACTGTAGTCCGATCTACGAAACAGGCACACATGCACAGAAGCGCTTTTCGATGTTAAGTGCTTTCGTGTATGTGTGTTCGATGTTTTGTGATTCGGACATATGCTAGTCGAGCATGTGTCTGGATCCCATGTACATATATATATATACATATGGGTCAACTTCACTTGACCAAAAACTCATTTGACTGACTTTCATTTGACTGAAACCAAAATTACCTAAATTTCAAATTACTGACAACTCATTTGACTGACTCATTTCACTGACTTTTAAGATATAGTCTTGTTGTGGGTTTCCCTTCACCTGTGACTTGCTTGTGATAAAAAGAATTACTGTAACTTATAGTCCTGACTGTCAGAATACTGATAGTCATGTAGAAAGTAGTGTTATAGTGTTTCTAAATGTGGGTTTGTCTCTTTACATTTTTATGGGAAGTATCTAAACTAATTTGGCGAATGTTTTGTGCGTTCCTAGCAGTAGTGGCAGCGTGTAGAGTACTGTAAGGCAAGTTAAATGTATATGCCCTTTTCCCCACTGTAATGCGATCCTGGAGTTAGTATGTGTAATTGGAGGGTGGGGTGGGGGGACAGCCCCCACATTGGGGGGGTGTGGGGGAAATACCACCCCACCTAGTTTAGTTGTATATTCTCCAGGTTCTGTTAAGAGGGTAAGTAAGTAGTTTTTAAGTTCTGGAAAGAGTTAGTTATTGGTGTTTTAAATGTGCATGTCTATGGTTTAAGATTTAGTATGTTGAAATTCAGCATTGTAAGCTGTCGGTGAAATGAGAGTCAGTCAAATGAGTTGTCAGTAATTTGAAATTTAGGTCATTTGGGTGTCGGTCAAATGAAAGTCAGATGAGTTTTAGGTCAAGCAAAGTAGATCCATATATATATATATATATATATATATATATATATATATATATATATACACCCACACACGCACACACACACACACACACACACACACACACACACACACACACACACACACACACACACACACACACACACGTATATCTAGATTTATGCACACAGAGATAAGTTAGTCTGACCAGATACACTAACACTGATGGAACAGGCTGCTCTGTGAATGAGTTTGAATTTTTGAACCTCTGCCACCCCTAGTAGACCCCATTGCTTTAAAATTGTCTTCCCTTAACTATAGTTTAACTTCACTAACCATCTTACTACTATTTAATTCACCCCTACTAATAATCATTGCAAAATTATATTACGATGTCAGCTTTAAGCTAAATAAACTTCAAATATCTGCTACCCATGTTGTCATACAAAATATTTCCTTATTCAGATGTCTACAACACTAAAACTGTCTGTTCCAGCTTAATTTGAAAACTTACGTTTAGTACCGGTGCAAAGTATCATTTTGTTTAGTAGATATAAACAAAGAAGGAAGTGATACTAGGGTATACATGCCAAATGAAGTGATCAGAGGGAAGAAGGCAGCAGGTTTGAGACAGGGTAGGTGACTGACAGCCCTGAAGTAGGAAAGGACACAAATAGTAGAGTCCAGCACAGAGCTGTATGACTGTATGTACAGATAGCTAAATACACTAAGGTAGCCAGGACAGGATAGCTGCAGCAGGCAACAAGGAGATTAGGACAAGGAGTTGACAATAAGAAGAAGAACAGGCAGGAGAAGGCCAGAAGAATTACTGAGGCAATGCTATGAAAAGAAGAATAAGAGGGAGGTATCTATCATACTATAGGGGGAGGTATCTGTCATGCTATAGGGGGAGGTATCTGTTGTACTATAGGGGGAGGTATCTGCCGTACTATAGGGGGAGGTATCTGCCGTCCTATAGGGGGAGGTATCTGTCGTACTATAGGGGGAGGTATCTGCCGTACTATAGGGGAGGTATCTGCCGTACTATATAGGGGGAGGTATCTGCCATACTATAGGGGGAGGTGTCTGCCATACTATAGGGGGAGGTATCTGTCGTACTATAGGGGGAGGAATCTGCCGTACTATAGGGGAGGTATCTGCCGTACTATAGGGGGAGGTATCTGTCGTACTATAGGCAGGACAAGAACTAAGGAAGGAAACCAGGACTTGAATCATAGTAAAAGGAGGCAGTATAAAAGGATCCATCATGAAGGGGGGGGGGATATGTTTGATTTTTGGGAGCTGGGGGGCACTGAGTTAGGGACCTAAATGAGCTTTGGGGTTGTAAAGGATATGGGATATGCTGGAGGATGAGGGGAGTTTTGTCCGAGATCCTGAGAGCTACAGATAACAATGGGCTGAATAACCAGAAGAGCAGGGAATCAGAAGGATGGGTAAATGGAGGACAACAAGAATAGGGTGAGCTGTGAAGTGACAGTGTTGGCAGGAATGCAATAAACTGACAAGTAGGAGACAGACGGAAACAGGCTGAGGTAAGAAGTGATTGATGGAGGGTTTTCAGAGGGGTCTGACAAGTGAGAGACAGCAGGAGACAGGATGAGGTTACAAGTGATAGATGGGAAACATTTGTGGAGAGTAGGAAATGGACAGAGGTAGTCAGCACAAACAGAGACAGATTAGGAAGCAGACATGAAGGTGAGTGGGGAGATCAATGGGGTAAATGGTAGGCAGAGAGAGAGACTGTAAGAATCTAGTGGTTGACAGGCATGGGGGTAGTGCATGGAAGATGTGTCAAACTGCTGTGGAGCATGTGGGCAGTATGGATGAAGCAGTGATGCAAATGGTAGAAAGCAAGGAGAGTATGACAGAGATGTATACAGAAACAACTTCCTGTCTACCTTATCAACAATAATCTACTGACACCCACCCTACCTTATCAACAATAATCTACTGACTCCCACCCTACCTTATCAACAATAATCTACTGACTCCCACCCTACCTTATCAACAATAATCTACTGACTCCCACCCAGCATGGATTCAGATCTGCACATAGTACAACAAGAGCACTAATATCCTTCACAGACACTGTCAGTAAGGCCCAGGACACTGGACAACTCATCTCAGCTCCTTTACTTGGCCTGTCTAAAGCCTTTGATACTGTCTCACATTTCATAACTCTTACAGGAACTATCCTCCTTTGGTCTTTCCCAACCTTCTCTCCTATGGTTTTCTAAATACCTATCCAATAGTCAATAATGTGTAAAATGGCAAGGCTCTCTTTTCCAATATCTAACCAATAATACAGGAGTACCACAAGGTTCCATACTTGGACCACTCCTCTTCAACATCTTTACTAATAATCTCAACACTGTCTTACATCAAAGTTTCCTAGTCCAATATGCCGATGATGCGACCCTCATCTCCCCCTCCACCAACATGGAACAGCTTAGACATCTAACACAAACTGTGTTCACATCCATCGAGACCTGGCTCAATAATGCTCAGTTATTACTCTATCGCAATAAAACTAAACTCCTACTTTTTAACCCAAAAACCCTCTCAGCTGATTTTAAGGTATTTTCACTAAACAATACAGAAAATTAAGTTGTTCCAGATACCAAGTTACTAGAAGTCACAACTGACAATCAACTTACATTTGACCTTCATATACATAACACCATTAAAAAAACATCACAAACTAGGTATGCTGTATTGACACAAGCACTTCCCGGACAAAACTACTAAAATTACGTTAGCCACTACCTATCTGTTACCCTCCCTACTTTATGCTGCACCCATTTTAACCAAGCTTCAGAAAACACTAAAATATTAAGCTTGAATCATGCTACAATAAAATTGCAAAATTTGCAACAGGGCTATCTTATTATAAGCACAACTGCACTGCTCTCAACACCTTAAATTGGCTAGAACTTCCTCAACAGCTAAATTACCTCCAATTAATTTTGGCACAAAAAATGATCTACACTCCTAACTTTTGTCCTGCCTTAAACTCTATATTTCAAATTTACACACCCAGCCATGCTCTTTGCTCAGAAGGTAAACAGCTCTTATCCTAAGTAAACCTAACAAAACTGCAAGGAAATCCCTTTACTCCTACTCAGGGGCAAAATTATGGAATTCACTCCCCTTTGATATAAGAACCATTGCAAACTTCAGAACATATACATTTAAACTAAAACAGTTCTTACTTAGATCAGGAACATGCCCTTGTATCAAACCAGGCTAACTTCCATACTACATCACTACCACAGTGCCTGTTCTCTCTCCTTACTCTGTACTTCTCTTTTCTTTAATACCTTTCTTTACCATCACTGCAGCTCCTTATATATTTTTATCTCTATCTACACTGCAGCTCCTTATATTCCCACTTACATACACCTTTCAATTCCCCATCTACTTCAACATCCTTCCCTTCAACCTCGTTTACAACTTCGCCTTTTCTACTAATTCAGCCTGACATTTTATATACTTCTCTGCTCTCTCTAACCAGTTCACTACTTTCCTCACATAACTTCCACCTGTACTGGAACAATGTATATGTAATACACAACTAATAACCAAAGAAAATCATATGTATGTTAATACAAATACTACTTTGTAAACTCTAAACTATGTTAGAAATGTATTCCTTAAGAGAATGTCTGTACTTATTACCTGTAAAGAAATATGTCAATATCTGTACTTATTACTTGTAAAAATATGTATATGTTGTTTCCAATAACTATTGTATGAACTTCTTGTTAAACTTTTGAAATTTTTGCTTCCATTACTTTTGATTTCCATTAACTATTTTTTTGCAAAACCTTATTTTGTTTTGTATTGTAGCTTTTCTCCCTGGGCCTCTACTGAAAATGGTCCACTGTGCCCAGATGGACTTTCCCAGAAACCAAGAGTCAAATAAAATAAGTAAATAAATAAATAAACAGAGGTGGTTAAGCAGAAGGAAAAACATCATTGGGAAGAAAAAAGACAGAATGTGGACAGGCCTGTCAAAAGAGAAGCAGAAGGGATAGTTTCACAAAGAAAATGGTCAATTGGAGGTGCAGCTCAGTGAGAGAGTGATCAGGTAAGCTGAATGAAAGAGAGAGGGTCTTTATGGTGGAGAACTCAGTTACTGGGGCTATTAGGTGGGGATGAGGAAGAAAAGTGTGACCTTGCTGTGCTGGAAATAGTCATAGGCCTAACACTTATCGGTTCAGGCCATGGTGTGATTGAATTGTTCAGAAAAGTCAGGGAATGACCTGGTAGAGGGAACCACACAAGAAGCAATTGAGAGGACCAGGAAAGTCAGGCTTGTACTAGGGATTGAGAGGTAACACTGACACTCAGAATATATAACAGACTCACCAGAGACCATCAGCCTCAAGAAGGAAATGATCAGGAAATTTTAACTACCTGCCAGTGTAGGTATGAGGAGTGTGTGAGTAGGGTAAACTTGCAAAAGGAGGAACTGTTTAGTAATGATATCCCTTCTGATCCCCTAAGAGACCACTGCTGACACTAGATTGAAAGGTGTAACTAGAGACAACATTGTCTTTAAGTTAACATGGACAGCAAGATGGAATAAAAGTACTGCTCAAAGGGTGGGTTTGCTACATAATAACAGGGATGGGAAGACTATTAAGAATGAACGAGGAAGCAACTGAGAGACCAGTTAATAGATGAAGCAAGAAAAGAGGGGATAGTGACTACAAAAGATGAGAATATACCTGTCAAAATCTTAGTGCAAGAATTCTGGACAAAGCCAAAAATAATGGAGGGACAAATGCCCAAAATCAGGTACAGACTTTAAATATCACACTTATAAACTCAGAAAGTTGATAGAATAACATGTTTTGCATTAGCACTCATTTCCTAGAGGATACGAAGTCTGAAACTCAAATGTCTGTCATTATTTAGTGATATCAGTCCAAAATTTGCCACATCAAGGTTGGCAGTGGTATGAATCTTGGCTCTAGATGATTGTCACTGTTGAAGTGACAACCTGACCCCATGTGTAAAAATGGAAAGAGGGGTTGTGGATGGATGGATGGATGGATGGATGGATGGATGGATTAGTCCTCAATGATGTTCCAGTAAAACGCACATTTTATGAAGAAAAGACCAGAAATATGAGGCAAAAATCTGGACAGTTTGTGAAATTCTGAACAGTTGGGGGGTATGGATGAGAGAGGCAATAGGAATTAGGTAAGGAAATAGTCATATAGGCAAGAACACCACAAGAAAAAAAGAAGAAGAAGCTAATCTGGTGGTGCAGCCAGAAAACAAATATATTAGTGGACAGAGAAAAAAAGAATGATCAGAAAACAAGACTGAGGAAAGAAGCTAGGACAGCTGATGGACAATAAGGATGAAGAGCATGGACAGAAGAAGGCATGTAAAGTTATTAGGTTCAGAATGGTGTCTGTCAGTGTCTTTTGCCAAACTAGGGACACAGCTAAGCTGGAAACACTGAGTAATTGATAATGAAGCTGACATGAACAGGACGGGCATCTGAGATGTGGACCAAAAAAGGAGTCGATAAGACACATTACTCACAGGATTCAGGATATTTCAGAGACTTGCAGATGACCAGGAGATAAGAGGTGTGACAGTATATTTATTTTATTTATTTGCAGTTTGTTAACCAGAGAAGTCCACTATGTTAGGGAAGAATTAAAAGGGGAAGTTGTTTAATTAAAACAGTATAAAAAAAGAAAGGGGAGGCAGGGAAGTTACTATATTCAGCATAAACAGTCTGAAGCACAAGATAATATTTGGAATAAGAATGGGAAGAATTCTTAAGCTTAGTTTTGTGTCAAAAAGATGTAGTGATGGATGTATCAGTTAAGACTCTACTAGCAAACAATGACAGTGCAGGTCTGTGGTTCATGCTGGCCCTGGGGAAGGAACCAGGATTGCTTACAAAGATTAGAGTCATGGGATTATGGGGTGAGTGACTATAGGAAGTATTTAGCAAGACTCTTGGGATATGAGGAAACAAAGGGTTGGGGAGATATACTACATAATAAAGGTGTCTATTTAGAAGTTGTTTAAAAACATAAAGAAGGTGAAAAGGAAATATAAAGGAGAAGGAAACCAGTATGGAATGCTCCTATCTTGGGGAGAGAATAGGGTATTGGGGCATCTTATGCCACTAGTGTTTGGAGGAGGGGCAGTGATTCTTAGAAATGGCCTGGGGCAAGTAGATAGTTCACCATACTCTGATATTGAAATTTTCATCTGCATTTGCAGCAAAACAAGATCAAAATATTATCAAGATCACAATATAACTGCACAAACATGAGGTGCAGTGGTCCCCAGAGCGACATGAGTTCCATGTCCTCCGTCCAAAAGGTGAGGTTAAGGCCTTAAAGCAGAGAACATCCGTCATGGCCACTTATGTGATGCCTGCTCTGCCTACTGCTCTCATCATTGTGACTGGGATGCCTGATGCTGGTGGCAGCTCAGTAGTGGGGGGGGGGCATGGCAGTTTGGTCATTGTTTTATTGTATTGTTTCATTGTACTTTTTTGCCTTATTTTAGTTTATAGGGCATTTGTTTAGGAAGACAGTATTGTTCAGTAGAGCATTTTATGTGTGCATTTTTCCTGTGCAGTATTTTTTTCATTGAAATTGATGAGAGATGTGGTCCATGTTTTACGTTGTTATGTAAGTAAACCTGGTGATGTGCAAGAAGTGTAGATGAACAAAAAAAATTCCACAGTACACAGGACATATCATTTTTATCACACTCTGTATCTCTGGCCTACCGTTAAAGTAAATAAACAAACAATTTAATTAGCAAATTTTCATATTAGTGATACAATTTTGAAGTTATGATTTTGATGTTCTGTATTTAAGCTTCTAATCCCAGATGGAAATGTTTATTATATGTGCCTTATTAAGGAATAATATGTGAATATGGAAAAGAAGAGAAAAGTAGTTTATTGGTGAAGCTTTATATTGGTAGGTGCAAATTTGACTAATATACAGCACTGAATCTGAGCTGTTAGCAGTTATAAATGCCACTATGACTACTTCCTCATGACCATTTATGACATCGCTCAGCTTACATTGTATCCTTAACCACTGATGAGGTATTAACTCATTAAAACCTATGTGGTATTGGATGTCACACCTCTAGCAGCCTGCACAGAGTTTGCATTCCTAAGCATTTTCTGAAAAATACAAAGCATAAGATAAACAAATGTAAATATTCTGTGAACAGTAAAAGTTATTAAAACTGCACAAATAGCAATGTCAGTAAGACGTTTTCTTTACAGTGATAATACTCAGTGCATTCACAGTCTTTCCATAAATACTATAATTTATTATAATATACACAACCCCCAAATTATATTTTTGATAAACTTTCACAAATTCTCATATCTTGAAACTGTACAACCTAAACATATATTGTTAGAACACTACTGTTAACCAGACATAAACTTTCACATAGCGACAACAAATTTCTCTAAGAATGCATATTTACTGAGATGTTTACAGAAATACAAAAACATATGCTTAATTGTATAACCTGCAGTAAAATAACATTGAATATCTCTCAAGATGTGTGTCGTACAGTGCAAATATCACTACTTTTTTGAAGTATTAAGCACATATGGAAATATTGTTTATTTTCATAATTACTAACAAACAGCTATCAATATATTGGATATAGTGTGATATAAATTGACAATGAGAATAAATTTCCCTGTCTCCCAACATGGTATATCACACCATACGACTCAATAACATGTAGGGCTGTCAGTTATGTAAACATGAACACAAATATGATAATATGAATAATACTTGACAAATAGTGATTAATTTCTCTATTGCACCACATCCTAGAGTAACAATCGTAGGTGTCATTTTGTTAATAACTCCTTGTACTTTCTATTACTGCCTATTGTTGACTGGTAAGTTGGGTGGTTAAACTGGGTGGGTGAGTTTGGCATAATGGTTAGGGTCTAGAAACAGGGTACAGGGTTTGATTTAGACCTCTGGTTGTGGGTCAGGCTTGAAATGGCCCTTCAGTGCAGTTAGTCTAGTATTCACACAGAAGCTAGACTCAAAAAAGATCTGGATGCCATAAGGAACTATGGGTGTGAAATGGAAATATACACAAAAGGTGTTTTAGGCTTGAATGAGTAAAGGGAGACAGGTTTCATACTAGTAAATCACAGAAAAGACACTTGTTATTTTGTCTTTTTTTGTGGCTTACCTTTATCTGGCTAAATTCAAAATGGTGTCAGAGGAGCCAATAGACTCTCTTAAGCTGCTGTTAAGGGATACTGTGGATTTGTGTCTTGCAGACAGGACATTGGATAGTGGGATCTAGATTCTGAGAGAATCTTCATATTAATGTAGGGTATAACATTAATGCAGGGTCTGTAACACAGTCAATGTCATGTCAATGTTTGAATCTGTAAGAATGTCCTTCAGTAAATGAGCAGCACAGGTCACATAGGAAATGATAAATCAAAGGACAAGTTTATGTTAAAATAAAATACTGTGAAATTAGAAAGACCATCATTAACAGCTTCCCATAGATTTCATTATGAAATGAGTTTTCATAATGCTTAAAATATAAATCGAGAGACAAGTTAATCTTTGCTCAGGCTAAACATATCATGCTTGTATATCTTCCACAGTGTCCTCTTAAAATACTATGGCCTCTTAAGAGACAAAGATGCACATATCATGCTGTTTGCTTGAAAACAAGCACCACTTGAAAATTTATTAGCATTTAAGTTGATTATATATCTATAAATATCTATGTTAATTTTATTTAAAGATTATAAAGTAAACTTTTTTAGCATGAATCTACTAAACACACAATAGCAGAGATGCCATGACAGCACCATTTTCTATATCACTAAAACAATCTGATTTTTAGGCCTTTAGAATGGTTTTAAATTGCAGCCATCTGTATAATTTAGATGGCTTGATACAGTCTGACTCTTTAAATTACATTATTTCTAAATGACTGAGTATTCTCAGACATGAATCTTTCGTCAACATAAACAGCAGTTGAACTGTCAGCATTTTTGCATGTTTTTGTACACCAATTCAGCTATATATGTAGGTTTAAGTGGTATCCTGCCTTCAGATATTTTCTGCATCTGGGTGGACGCACCAATAACAGGTCATGACTCCTTTGGTGGACGCACCAATAATGGGTCATGGCTCCTTTTCAAGCTCTGTGACAGAAGAGGTGTTGTAATGAAACCTAAAGCTTTATATGGTTCACCAAATGATATTTAGCCGTTTAGGGTATACTAAATTAGCCAGTATACATCAATAACAACTAAATAAAGAGGCATATTACTGTACTGGATCAGTGAAAAATCTTGTTTAAAATAAAGTTGAAAAAGTAATGCATCACTGAGCACTGCTGCCTCATAACACCTAGGTCTTCAATTTGTTTATCGGCTGGAGTGCTTCAATATGGGGTCTGCACATCCTTCATCTGCCTGGGTAGGTTTGCAATGAGTCAATGAGTGCTCTGGTTTCATCCTAAAGACATGTATAGGTGGGTTAATGGTCCTCCACACTGTCCATTGGTGTTTTGTACCATGTGCATGTGAGAGAGAGAGAGAGAGTGTGTGTGTGTGTGTGTGTGTGTGTATGTCCCTGTGTGTGTGTGTGTGTGTGTGTGTGTGTGTGTGTGTGTGTGTGTGTGTGTGTGTGTGTGTGTGTGTGTGTGAGAGAGAGAGAGAGAGAGAGAGAGACTGGCTGTGTGTATGTTATGTGTGTATGTCAGGAACATGTGTCTAGAGATGGGTTGGCACCCCATTCAGTATCAGATCCTCTGCCTTGCTCCCACTGTCTGACAAAAAAAAATACAATGCCGCCTTACTTTTTCCTTTTATTTTTAGTACAGCACTTGTTTCATTTGGTTTACATTTTTAGCAAGATAAATTGTATTTCATTAGCATAGCTACGTTTTTTTATTTATTTATTCATTAGTTTATTTATTTGTGTCATTTTTGTTGATGGGGTTTTTCCCACTAGGGATTGGCCCTAGTTTCAGGGTTAAATATTTGTATAGTTGAGAGTGATTTGTTCTTAGCACTGAGGGGACACTATCTATATAATCTGACCATAAGACAGGATATTCAGGAGTTTTTAAAAATCTCCTCTTATTTTTATTCTGTATTATTATTTTTGTCTTGGAACTTTTAGTTGTTGTATCTATATACTGAAATATTTGTTTTGCCATAATAATGTTACCTTTACTGTTTAAGAATAATAGGGAAATAATGGTTGATTATTTCAAATTTAGGCACTATATATACTAAAAAAAAAAAAAGAAAAAAACTAAGGGTAATGCTGCTCAACGCCAGAAGTCTAAACCTCAAGATGCATGATCTCGAAGCCCTCCTCAGTATGGAGAACGTCGATGTCTGTGCAGTGACTGAAACCTGGTTCAAGACACCTTCAAGAATGCATGGATCATGCAATCCCAAGTAAAACCAAGACCCATTCCCCCAAAGGCAGGCGTCCTGTCTGGTGGACCCCAGCCATTAACAAGCTTTACAACAGGAGGAGGAAGCTACTACATGACAGAGCAAAATCCCCAAAAGGGAAGGCATCTCTGATCAGTACTAGCAAAAAACTACGATCACTCATAAAATCATCCAAGGCCAACTTTGAGAGAAAAATCACAAAAGACACTAAAGACAATCACAAGGCCTTCTTTAGTTATGTTAGAAACCTGGGTGGAAACTCCCAGATATGCTCAGAGTTAGTCCAAAATGGCAAAAAATACACTGAACCCACAGACATTGCCAACATACTGGCTGACAGGTTCAGTGCAAATCCCCCCCCCCCCACAAAGGAGAAATATCTATCCCAGCAGAGTGTAGCCTCCCTGACATCTCAGATGCCCAGGTGAGAGCTGCCCTCTCCAAAGCTAAAAACACAGCATCAATGGGACCAGACGGTGTCCCGGGTTGCATGCTACATGAACTCCAAGAGGAACTAAACCCGCACATAAGGCTGCTGTTTAATCTTAGCCTTACTACAGGATACGTACCCAAAGAATGGCGTACAGCAACAGTGGTCCCACTCCACAAAGGAGGAGCTTCTACGGACCCTGGAAATTACCGCCCCATAAGCTTGACGAGCCTGGTCTGCAAAGCTATGGAGAGGATCATTATGGAACTCATAAACAAAGACACTGGGGACCTACAGAAACTGGATCCTACCCAATTCGGCTTTGTCAAGGGCAGATCCTGCCTTTTGAACCTGGTCAACTTTTTTGAAACAGTCACTAAAGCCATTGATGAGGGTAAGGCAGTTCACACAGCCTACCTTGATCTTGCAAAAGCCTTCGACACAATACCCCACTCGGGCATCATAGACAAGCTCACCAGCTTAAATGTAAGCCCATATGTCATAAGATGGGTTGCAAACTGGCTCAAGGACAGAACCCACAAGGTCAGAATTGCTGCAGCCATGTCAGACTCTAAGCCAGTCACAAGCGGTGTCCCACAGGGCTCGGTCCTGGGACCCCTCTTGTTCGTCATTTATTTTTCCGAGGTGCAAGCAAACATAGGAGGTTTTTGGCTGACAAAGTTCGCAGATGACTGCAAACTGGGCGCCATAATTGATACTCCAGCGGACACAAGCATCCTTCAGAAAGGCCTCATAGAAATGGATAACTGGTGCCAGAGCCATGGCCTTAAACTGAACGTCAAAAAATGTATAGTCATACCCTTTGGGAAAAACAAAGTACCCACAAATTACCACCTAGGTGGTAATCCATTAAGTACGGAAGAAGTAATCAGGGACCTAGGGACCCAAGTTGACAGTAACCTCTCATTTGACACTCACATTGCCAAGGTGGTTAGGAAGACCTTCTATATTACCCACCTTATCATGAAAGGATTCACATCTAGATCAAGAGAGGTCATTGTGCCCCTGTACTCTTCCCTTATCAGGCCCATAATTGAGTACAATGCCCCATTTGGGATGTACCTTACCCGACACCTGCAGCAGTTAGAAAGACCCCAAAAGTACCTCACCAAGAGGATCAAGGGTCTCAAACATATGTCATATGCTGCCCGGCTGAAGAAACTCCAGCTCTATTCAGTCGCATACCGCCTACTCAGAGGCGATCTATGCCTGACGTACAAGGCCATGTCCAGTCAGGAATTAATGGACATGCTCCACCTCAGAAAATCCAAATCCACCAGAGCCACAAGAGCGAAAGATTTGAACCTCAACACAGAAATAAATAGGACATGCTGGAGGGACAGATTCATAGCCCAGAGGCTCCCTACATTCTGGAACAGAATCCCAGTCCATGTTAGGCAGAGCCCCTCACTGACTCTCTTCAAGAGAAATCTTGACGAGTGGATGGGAGATCGTAGGTTTACCCCGGGGGTCATCTCTGTGTCACTACTAGACAGAGGCACAGTAAACTAAACCCTAAATGGGCATAGTATTCTCATTCCAAGGGGTGGCGAAAGCCACACACACTCTGGCTAGGCTTATAAATGCCCTAGGGCAGATAGCCTAGTATGAACCTATGAACCTAGAATTAAGAATAAATGGCACAAGTTTTGGTTTAAACTCTTTTTTGAGCAGTTTTGTTGTGAAGACTTGTTTACTTTTGTAATGTAAGTAGGAAGTAGGTCCCCTCAGTGCTAAGGACAAATCACTCTCAACTATACAATTATTTAACCCTGAAACTAGGCCCAATCCCTAGTGGGAAAACCCCATCAACAAAAATGACACAAATAAATAAACTAATGAATGAATAAATAAAAAACATGTAGCTGTAGGAAGTAGGTGCAACTAACACTAGGTAAGATTGCAATCCAAATTGTAGCTTACTACAGGTCCCCCACCATGCCCCAAGATTCTCACTACACCTTTCTAAACATACTGGAAAATATTAAGATACAACCAAACACCCTAATACTGGGTGATTTCAACTACCCTGCCATTAACTGGGAAAACTACTCGGGTACCAACTCCTTTTCCCAACGGTTCTTCGAATTCATAAATTCCAATGCCCTGGATCAACTAATCCATTGTTCCACCAGGGGCTGCAATATTCTAGACCCGGTCATTACCAACATGGGAGATATATGCTCCACACCAGTGGTCACCCCTTTATTGGTCAGGTCTGTCAATAAGCAAATCACCTTTGACATCCACATCCCACCCCCACCCCCCAGTAAGGAAACCTCCTTAAAAAAACCCTCCAAAGCCAACTTCATGCTACTGAAGTCAGAAGTGACAAACTTCATGACACCCATGCAGACGGGATCTGAAAGTTCGACTAAAGAATCCTACACTAAGGCACTGTACGAGCACATCCACTCATGCATGAATCGTGCCATCACAAATAGAACCAAGATGCACTTCTCCCAAAAAAAAAAAAGCCAATCTGGTGGTCTTCTGCTATAAACAAACTATACAACAGAAGAAAGAAACTGTTGCAGAAAAGAGGAAAATCCCAGGATGCAAAAAACTCCCTCACCAGCCTCAGTAAGAAGCTGAGATCCCTCATATAATCCTCAAAAGCTAGTTACAAAAATAAAATTGCCAAAGATTCCAAAGACAACCACAAGGCATTCTATAGTTATGTCAAGAATCTAAATGGCAATGCTCAGATCTGCTCTGAGCTACAACAGAATGGCATTAAATATACTGATCCCAAGGATATTGCCAATATCCTGGCAGATCGATTTAGTGCCAACTTCGCCCCCCTCTTACCCCCTAAAGGGCCCATCTCAATACCAAAAGATTGCCAAATTCCGGTAATCACGGCCAGGTTCCGGTAATCACACAGGTTGAAACCGCACTCTCCAAAGCTAAGAATACAGCATCCATGGGACCAGATGACATCCCAGGCTGTGTACTACATGAACTATAAAATGAACTGGCACCTCACCTGAGTGTCATGTTTAATCATAGCCTCACCTCAGGCTTCATGCCCACTGAGTGGCGCACAGCTACATTTACGCCACTGCACAAGGGGGGATCCGCCTTGGATTGGGAACTACCATCCCATCAGTCTGACAAGCCTGATCTGCAAGGGCATGGAACGCATTATCATGGAACTTATAAACAAAGACATTGGCAACCTTCAAACACTGGACCCCACCCAGTTTGGGTTTGTGAAGGGCCGATCTTGTCTCCTGAATCTGATTGACTTCTTTGAATCAGTCTCCAGAGCTGTGGACAAGGGTAAGGTGGTCCACACAGCCTATCTGGACCTCACCAAGGCCTTTGACAACATCCCCCATGCTGGAAGCATAGATAAACTTACTAAGCTGGGCATAAATCCCTATGTCACTCGATGGGTTGCCAACTGGCTTACTGACAGAACCCAGACTGTAAAAGTAGCTGACTCCAAATCCAGCTCCAGACAAGTGACAAGTGGAGTACCTCAGGGTTCAGTCCTGGGACCACTCTTGTTTGGCATCTACTTCTCTGAAGTACAGGCCAGCACTAAGGGACTCTGGCTAACAAAGTTCACAGATGACTGCAAACTAGGAGCCATTATTGAATCCCCAGATGATGTGGATATTCTACAAAAGGGCCTTACAGAAACAGCTGCCTGATGCCAGAGCCATGGGCTCAAGCTTAATGCCAAGAAATGTATAGTTATCCCCTTTGGAAAAAAAACATGTATCCATGAACTACCACATAGGTGGCAGTACACTAAACATTGAAAGTGTGATGAGAGACTTATGGACACAGGTGGACAGTGGTCTCACTTTCGATAACCACATCGCCACAACAGTCAGGAAATCCTTCTATGTGGCACACCTCATCACTAAGGGCTTTTCATCCAGAAAAAAGGAGTTCATTGTCCCACTGTACTCATCCCTCATTAGACCCATTATAGAGTATAACGACCCGTTTGGTATGTACCTCACAAGACATCTGCAACAGCTGGAAAGGCCACAGAAATACCTCACTAAAAGGATCACAGGCCTAAAGCAGATGCCATATGCTGACCTTCTAAAAAAACTCCAGCTATACTCTGTGGCAAATTGTCTACTCAGAGGTGATCTCTGCTTAACATACAAGGCCATGTCAAACCCTTAGCTGTTGGACATGCTTCACTTAAAGAATTCCCAATCCCTCAGAGCCACACGCTCCAGGGATCTAAACCTTGTCATCACAATGAACAAAACATGCTGGAGGGATAGGTTCCTGACCCAGAGACTCCCCATATTCTGGAATAGACTGCCCATACATGTCAAGCAGAGCGCCTCCTTGTCCCTCTTCAAAAGGAACCTTGATGATTGGATGGGAGATAGGAAATTCACCCCAGGGATCATGTCAGTCGCCCTGCTAGACAGGGGTCCAGAGAAGTAAATATTGTGGGAAGAAATATCCAGGGAATTGTTATGGCTAGGCTTGTATAGGCCCTAGGGCCGATAGCCTAGTACCAACCTATGAACCTATGAATGAGGATGTCTAATAAAGTAATCAACTGAAATCATAAATATTTATCTAACTCAGTGCCAGTTCATTAGGATGGGATCACAGTTTAACATCTCACCCAAAAGACAGTACCTTAGGAGTGTGTGTAACACTCTAAACTTACACTGTGCTGTTAATAACAGAATATGAAACCAAGAACTTGGGCTGTGGAATAGAACCCACAACCTTCTGATCTTTCTAGCCTTAAAAGGCAAATGTGCAGCATGCTGAGCCAGTAAATACTTATTTGCTTTAGATTATTTTTTAAACAAGATCACTGCCTGATTAATGTTCTCTTCCTTCTAACAGCCCCCCAAAAGTCTCAGAGTAGTATTTTTTTACTATTTTACAAAAGGCTTTTACTTAAAAAAAAAGACCAACAATGTTCCTTATTATAGATAAGGAAAGAGATGAAAGATTTGCTTTGAGTTCAAGGGCCAATTTTTTTCTTACTTTATATGTCTTCATATTACAGAGACTCTTCTTAGTAATTATTATCATCTACATTATTCCTTCAGATTCTGGTAAAAAAGAGACATACAGACAAAAAGGGACAGAGCATGGAGAGAAGGCAGATGTCTAGGGAGTTCTATAAACAGAGTGTGCCAGATTTCAGACAATGAATGTCATACCAAATTATCTTATAGGTTTCTTCTTTCCTGTAAAATTAACACTTTTAATGTGAAAAGTTAAACATTTACTGTTTTTATAGAAAACACTCATTTTTCATAGATAGATAGATAGATAGACAATATATATATATATATATATATATATATATATATATATATATATATATATATATATATATATATATAAATTTAAAGAGGGAAAGGATTCTACCACTAGAACCATTAGGAATAAGAAGAGTTTCTTTCTAAATTGCTAATTTGGTGCTGGCTTGTAAGTTTTGTTTTCTTTTCAGGAACACTGTGAGTGTTGAACTCTGTCTTCTTTACAAAAATTCTTAGATTTCTAGTTGCTGTTCCAGATTAATTTATATATTTCTACACTTCATAGATAAACTCACAGTAAAATCATAATGTTCTGCATAGGCCATAGGCCAATTCATTGTTGTTCTTGAATTAATTATGTTATATTTAGCTGTATTACAATTAATTGATGGGAATATGTATACATTGCCGTTTGTTGAGGCTGTGTCTACTTCAGTGTTATAATCATACTTATTTGATGTGTAAAACCACAAAATAAGAGTAATCTAAAAGAAGGAAACCAATGACATATGGGATCCACCCAACAATACAGCTAGCATGTATGCAGGTAATTCACATCCAAACTCAGTCTTCCATTTATCTCCTCTGTCACGTGAAGATATGTTTGGGGAGTAGTCCATTCCCTGCTAGAACAGATTATGCCAGACTCCCACCCTGTCATCTGGATCTAAAGAAGCTCCTCCTTGCCTTAGACTGAAACTTGCATGTCACTTTCTCTAACCTCTATCCTCTCTTCTATGCATCAAAACCAACTTTCCACTAAGGACATAGTGAGTTCTTATAGCTTCTATCTTCTGTCTTGCATTCTTTCCAGATTCTGTAAATTGAGATTTTCAAGTATACAGCTTTCCCAAGACCCAATGGCATTTCAGTCCACTTAATTTAGATTGTCTTCACCATTGTGGTGTCTATTTTGAGTTACAACCATCACAACTAATATTTCTTCATGTCCAGATTGTTTTGCTGCTGTCTGTTCAACAAATTGACTAATCAAATGGAATGGGCCAAGTGAGTTAACTTTCAAGAATAAACTAACCTCCTCAACCTTAGTTACAAACTGGAATGTTCGTGTAATACTGTCAGGACTGTCTGCAAGTACATAGAAGATATAATGTTTTCCAGAAGCACCCAATTACTTCAAATTAAAGTGAAGCTCTGCATTGCATGTAGCATGTGAATAAGTGAGACTAACTAGGATGGGTGAGGCTAGCAATGTTTTAACAACTATAAAAATTTAAAGGCACAAAGGTGGGATAATGACTCCAGAGATACATATCAAATAAATATCAAAATACATAGATGACAATTAATTCCTCATCTACACAAAGGATTCTGCAGATGAAATACCAGGACAGCCTGATAAATCTATATATTGCCAATGGTATACTGAATGTACAAAGCTGTGTCCTCGATCTTGGTCACTGTTCAATACAGAACCATAGCTGGCATCAGATAACCTCTACTGTTGTGGCAATAAATAAAACTCTCTCTGAATTTCTTCATTCATATCCTGGTGGCTTGTGCAATTTCTAAGCTTGTCTTGCTTCACAACTATAGCCTGTACTGTTAACCCATTCAGTAGGTTCTGTTTAGCAGTTACTCATAGATTCTCACTTTTTCGCCTCTTTTCCTCTTTCTCTTTTGTCCACAATAATGACTTAATGTCTACTGTTATTCACCCAACTGACTCATTTGTTACTGCATTTGTGATCACTGGAACCAAGCTAACTATGCACACAGGGCCATCAATGGACCTTCCCCGTTGGACAAACTGGCCTTGAAAGTGTGAGTTCACTCCATCCTCAAGTTGGGTAAGAGCAGGCAGAACAGCTGCATCCACACTTACTGAGATGAGAGCAGTTAGTACGGAGCAAACCAGCATAATAATTTGAGCAGAACCCATGTGAGAACTGCATCTTATCAGGAGCTTTGGAACTCTGTAATAACTGCCTAATAAGGATGGATGCACATGACCTTACAAGCTATATCCTACATCTGTGGCATACTTTGGCAGTGCAGGCATGACTGGATTCTTGCTGCAGTGGTTACCTTTACACTTCTGTAGGTGTCACCACTGCAGTGAACGAAGATCATTTTCCTCCCCAAGGTTGGGCAAGTGGGCAATAGACACTCACTCCCATCCTTCCCTGTCTGGCTACTCACTCCCATCCTTCCCTGCCTGACCATTCCAGCTGCCATGGCTGTAGTCAAACATGGGTCTGCAGAGTCACAGTCAGAGCTTTAACCCTGAGCACCATAAAGTAAGGCATGCACTCCATTCTTGTATGCTGTTACTCTGTTCTCCCTGTTACAGTTTCATGTACTCTCCTAGGGGCAAGTACTACTGCACCTATGACTGCAAAATCAGAGATATCCTAAACTGTGAAGCTGACTCCTAGAGTCTCCAAGATAGTCTAATGAGTACAAATAAATGGTGTCAGGACCATGGCTTTAAGCTAAATACCAGAAAATATAGTAGATTATATTTTGGCAATCTTGAGCATCCATGCACCTACCATACATATAACCACTCATTTGAAAATTTACACACTTATTAGAGACTTGGGCACTTTTCCTGACTATGAGCTATCCTTTGAGCACCACGTATTTATTGTCTCTATGAAATCTTTTTATCTGGGAAGACTGACTACCATGGCTATATCTCCCAGGTCAAGAGAAGTAAATATCCTTCTCTGCTCTTCCATTATTAAACTCATAACAGAATATAATGCCCCCTTTGGTATGCACTTGTTTAAACACATGACTCAACTCAAAAGACTGAAGAGTTTCTTGACAACAAAAGTCAAGGCTATGTCTTCCCCATGCTACATAAAGTGTCTTAAAGCACTTTCTGTCTTCTCTGTTTTTTACAGACTTTTGAGTGGGGATGTTTGCTCACCTAGAAAGCCTCAGGATCCAGTCCTATGCAACCTCCTACAAATCCGTAAAATAAACAATACCTTAAATGTTCATTTCTAGGTACTAAACTTTCACTAGAGCATAAATAGGACCTGCTTGTGAGCTAGATATCTGTCTCTCTCAAGGAATAATTTCTTTTATAGAATAGACTTCCCTTAAATGTAAAGAAAAATATTTCCCTGACTCTTCAAGTGTAACTTCGATGAATGGATACGAAACCATAAGTTCACCCTGGTCTGGCCCCCTCAAACCCTCATTGAAAACATAAAAAATTAGGGAGTAATTACTCACTGAAGAAATGGGATCTTGAGGCTAGGCTACAAATGATCTACCTGATCAACAGTCTAGTAGGAACATATGAACAAGAATGCTCTGGAAAGTGAATGAAGAAATATTTAAAGTACTATTTGTGAAAGCATCTGAGATGGTGCCTTCTAAAATGTGCAAATCATTCTTTGCTTCTATGCTGTGAATACATTTCACCATACTAAGCTTTACAAATTCCAATTATCCCATTAATTTTTTCACAGTATTGTGTAAAGATAAAAACTTGAACACTTTGTGTCTCTCTCTTTTTGTACACTTATGTCACCATTGTCTGGCCCATTGTCTTTACACTTGCCTTGAGTATGCCAATAAAATACTAGTTGATTTAAACATAATGCTATATAGCTTTAAGGCTTTGAATGTAGGGTCTAACAAAATATTGCATTCTGCTCCTATATCAAGACTGCAGTCATCATTTTTTTCAAATTTGCATGTAATAGTAACCTTTCATTATGAGCAACTTTTTTTCTCCCCATGCAATATGCACTTTGATTCTGCAGTTCCTACATCTCGTCACTTATTATTAATTTCACAAATATGCAAATTATACACAACAGACATTTTATTTCTGATATACTCTTGTAAAATTATTCTTGCCTCCATATAGCCTGCAAATCTGATTAAACATCATGCCTTTAATTTTCTTGGGCTATAACCACACCTAGCATACAAGGTATTAGCTTTAACTGCACTTCGCCTCATCTTCTAGCTGTTGGATACATCATGATTCACACTGTCGCTATTTCTTTTATAATCATGCAGTTTTCCATCCATCCATCCTTGCACTATTCCATTGTGCTTCATTTTTGGGGGGGCAGGCAATTTTCTCCCCTCTGCATCATCTCAGAGCTCCCTTCCAGGTTTCCCATGTCCATCACTAGGTCTAACAACCACCTCTCACCCTCCCAAGATGTGCTTCAATAGGGCTGGGGCTGGAATGGATCTTAAGGGCATCCGGTAGGGGGGGGGGTTCTGGTTATCAGCATCCACTGGGGGGGGGGGTTCCTTTATTACCTACCACATTACTTGCCTTCTCACACAGTTCTTGTGGTTGTGTCTGAGGGGTAGGAGTGCAATGGGAATGTGCAATATTTTCAGCTACCTCTACAGCAGCTCAGCCATGTTCACACCCTGTTCCCCCTTTGGACCATGCCTCTTAGCAGTGATGTCCCAGCCTTGACCAGGGATCAACACATGAGATGCCCCCAGAATCTTTCTCCTGCCAGAGATGGTACTGCCCATCCCTCCCTGCTACTCTGCCAGACTTTCAAGAAACTAAACTAACCTAGTTAAGATGAGCCATAGTCAGAGATGTAGCCTACTCCACCAAAGTGGCTCATTTTGCTTCATTTTTACATTGTTTTCAGACATAGTTTTAATGTTGCACTCTTCAGCTTCCTTTAATTAAAGTCAGTTCTGTCTCTCTCAAAAATCTGTTCATTTTTAATGTCACAGACAGTTCTATCACTTTTCAACAAATCCTGTAATTCACCAAATTCACATATTTCAATAATTTCTTGAATAGCTTGGCTGCTTGCAAAAAAGTCTCATAAATGGCAGATTTTTTCTTTGTCTCACAGTATCATTTAAATGTCACAATTATTTCTGCTAACATTTGTCATTCATTCTCTTTATCATTAAATGTATTAAATACTTTGATGGCTTTCCCCAAGCAACAGGCAGGGGACAGCCATGTTAAAGAATTTCTAGTTTATCCATAATTGCTTTCATAGTGTGATACTGCTTAAATGTCTGGACTTAAAATGTCCAGTCTTCTGGCTTGTTATCTTATAGCTTGAAAGGCATTGTTGGCTATTGTTGAAATCATCATGAAAATGGATACTGAACCTTGGATTAATGTGAAAACGAGTCACACTGGTGTTTCAGCAAGTTTGCAAAAGCTGTCATAAGAAAGATGACAAAAATGCAACATTTTTAATAGCAGAATAGTAACACAAATTTCACAGATAAAATTGCAGTGGGAAATCATAACGGAACTACTACATACAGCTGTGGTGTTGTAGTCCTGTATCACAGTGAGTAGTCCTCATGGGAAATCATAACAGAACTACTACATACAGCTGTGGTGTTGTAGTCCTGTATCACAGTGAGTAGTCCTCATGGGAAATCATAACGGAACTACTACATACAGCTGTGGTGTTGTAGTCCTGTATCACAGTGAGTAGTCCTCATGGGAAATCATAACGGAACTACTACATACAGCTGTGGTGTTGTAGTCCTGTATCACAGTGAGTAGTCCTCATGGGAAATCATAACGGAACTACTACATACAGCTGTGGTGTTGTAGTCCTGTATCACAGTGAGTAGTCCTCATGGGAAATCATAACGGAACTACTACATACAGCTGTGGTGTTGTAGTCCTGTATCACAGTGAGTAGTCCTCATGGGAAATCATAACGGAACTACTACATACAGCTGTGGTGTTGTAGTCCTGTATCACAGTGAGTAGTCCTCATGGGAAATCATAACAGAACTACTACATACAGCTGTGGTGTTGTAGTCCTGTATCACAGTGAGTAGTCCTCATGGGAAATCATAACGGAACTACTACATACAGCTGTGGTGTTGTAGTCCTGTATCACAGTGAGTAGTCCTCATGGGAAATCATAACGGAACTACTACATACAGCTGTGGTGTTGTAGTCCTGTATCACAGTGAGTAGTCCTCATGGGAAATCATAACGGAACTACTACATACAGCTGTGGTGTTGTAGTCCTGTATCACAGTGAGTAGTCCTCATGGGAAATCATAACAGAACTGCTACATACAGCTGTGGTGTTGTAGTCCTGTATCACAGTGAGTAGTCCTCATGGGAAATCATAACGGAACTACTACATACAGCTGTGGTGTTGTAGTCCTGTATCACAGTGAGTAGTCCTCATGGGAAATCATAACGGAACTACTACATACAGCTGTGGTGTTGTAGTCCTGTATCACAGTGAGTAGTCCTCATGGGAAATCATAACGGAACTACTACATACAGCTGTGGTGTTGTAGTCCTGTATCACAGTGAGTAGTCCTCATGGGAAATCATAACGGAATTACTACATACAGCTGTGGTGTTGTAGTCCTGTATCACAGTGAGTAGTCCTCATTTACATTATCTGGCACATCCAACAATTCAAAAGACATATCTATCAGGATATTTTGCAGAAGCCATGTATATGAAACACTGTATGTCCTTAAAGGGTCATTTGCATATATCCCTTGTGCCTCCATTGTGTGTGTGTGTGTGTGTGTGTGGGGGGGGGCGAGTCAAGGTATCACACAGTGAAAACTAGCTCATCTGGGTTTTTCTTAAAGTTTTTATGGAATGGTTTGTCTTTCTGACACTTTTATCCTTTGGCTTGGATGTTAGTCGGGATATTTTGTAGGCACCTTAATGTTTATGGACATATGGCTTGATTTTATGCTCTTTGTTTCTAAAGTATAGACAAGCAATCCATTCATGCTTTGCTTTTCATCGTACTACAATGTGGAGGTAATTTCAGAGTCAGTATATACGATATGCAGGGGGTATGGGACTGCAGGAAACTTGCCCCCCCCCAAAAAAAAATGTTTGTTGCATTCCTGGTTGTTAGATGAAAAAACAGTTTCTAGTTTTGTTTTTGATATTCTGTCATTCGATACTATGCCAATTTGATTTTGATATTACAACATGCACCCTAAATATATTGTCTGTTCATATTTACATTAATAAAAACCATGTCAAATGCAAGCTATTGAAAGATTTTATCTTAAAGCTTGCATGCTGGCCAATGCAATTGCACTGGCGTTTGGCCACAGTCTAGTTCTTCTGATGAGATATTACTGTAGTTGTTCATCTACTATTTAATTGCATTGCCAAACTTTTTACATTTCTCTAAATTACCTGTAAGTAAGAAAAATAGAAGACAGAACTGCTTAGGTTCATATGCAAGTTCTCAGCTTGAGGAACAAAATGCCACTGACAGTATGTATGTAGCTTGAGTGGTTACTGATATTGTGATTTTAAACTCCAAATTAAGAACTATAATTCAGTAAAAATGATATCCATGTAAAGATTTGTTTGTGCAGAACAGTTTGCTATTTACACTTTTTTCCTGACCCTTAGTGTTCCAGAAATATAAACATTTGTTTGACATGTTATGACATAACTTGATTTTGTCAAAAATATTGGACTATGACCATTGGAGGTTAAAGTACACACTTCGTGAATTCCATTGAAGGGAATGATTTAAACTTCTGCTTATATTCTTTTTAGGTTATTTGCTACCTCAAATAATACTAGTATTACAGCATCACACACAAAGAATAATTAATATGATTAATAAATAATAAGTTATATACAGCCATTCATCATCCAGTAACCCACTTTATCCTTCAAAGAGTTGCAGTGATGTTAGAGCCTATCTCACCAGCTAGTGAGTCAAGGCTTTGAAGCTCATTTTGGAGAGGGTGCCAGTATATCATAGAATGCATACATGCTATCATGCCTACACAACATCTACATGTATAGAAAATTTGAAAGCTTGCCAGTCAACCTACTGTATGTCTTCAAGAAGTGGGACGGAACCAAACCAGTGAAAGAAAACCCAGGCAGGCACAGGAATACACACAAACAATGCACAGAAGAAACAGCACCACCACCGCGGGGGAAAAGGACAAAGTTCCACAAGTTGGCTAACTGGATACTCACCCTGGGTGAAGTTTCTGCAGTCCAGTTATTTGTTAAAATCGGGTTTTGGCAATGTCGTCTCAGCGATTTTGGATTTGGGTAAGTGGTTTTTCGTTAATGTGAAGTAGACCCGCTAAATATATATATATATATATATATATATATATATATATATATATATATATATACACACACACACACACACGTCTATATAAACAACATACACACACAGGCAC
This sequence comes from Protopterus annectens, assembly GCF_019279795.1. Classification (NCBI taxonomy): domain Eukaryota; kingdom Metazoa; phylum Chordata; order Ceratodontiformes; family Protopteridae; genus Protopterus; species Protopterus annectens. Next base: position 1,413,775,303 of record NC_056744.1, read on the forward strand.
ATCCCATATGCAACAATATATATATATATATATATATATATATATATATATATATATATATACCTATCTCTCTCAAGAGACTACTACAACTGATTGCATTTTTTTAGCTGATGGTGCACATTACCTTGCCCTCCAACAGCTGGACCCAAGTAGACTGAAAAGCCCTCCCAGATCCCTAACTCTAACTCTAAAACCCCCAGCCAGTCCTTAACCTAAGTACTTGCTAACTAACCCGAAAACTCCTTCACCCTCCCCAAAGCTAAACCACCAATCACCTCTTAACCCTGAAACTCCCTCTTGCATCCTAACTTTATTTTTTGTGTGTGTGTCTTTATGAGTGAGTATTGTGATTGGCTGATTTTTGGTGAGTGAGTGTATATATACTGAGCATACCTCTCAACTATCCAGATTTTTGCAGAATAAACAGGATTTTGACTTTTATTTTTGGTCTTTTCCACATAAAATTTGTTGTTTTCTTGTAATTCACTGAGGACTGAAATAACTAAATGATGTGCACTTGATTTTTGGAGTTCGTATCCTTCAGAAAATGTATGGTAACACAAATCCTGTTATTCTAACAACTTCTAGGTTTATAAGAGCAATATTTAAAGTCTGTCCCTATTTTTAGGGCTTAGCCCCCATTATTTTAGGCTTTGTCCAGATTTCTTGTTGTAAGAGATGGAGCAGTATAATACTAAGGTGCTTGTTGGTGTTGCTAGAAAGGGTCTGTCTACGGAAAAGATTGCTGGTGCACTTGTTTAGTTGTAACTGATTAATGCTGGCAGAAAGATATTTCCCTTATTCAAGCTGATGCACAATGGAGTTGATATATTAAAGCTTGGGGGATGGGGGGCTTGTCCCTCCCTCCGCCCCCTGCCCCCCCCACACACACATAAAACACTTGTTATGTATTGTTCTACTGAATGTACTATGTTCTTCATCTGTAACTATGTTTGTAATATTTTAATTGCTAGGATTCTTCATCTGTAACTATGTCTGTAATATTTTAATTTGTGGTGCTTTTCTCCCCAGGCCTCCTCTGAAAATGGACCTGCGCCCAGTCGGACTTTCCCGGTCAATGAATGTAAATAAATAAATAAATTATATATATATATATATATATATATATATATACACACACACACACACACACACACACATATATATATATATATATATATATATATATATATATATATGTGTGTGTGTGTGTGTGTGTGTGTAGTGTATATCATTTAGTCAAATACAAACTAAATGGAAGCTAATGTATCCAAAACTTTATTTATTTATTTATTAATGTTTGTTTAATGTGAAAGTCTGACTGGGACAGAGCTCATTTTCAGCAGAGGCCCGGAAAGAAATGATCCAGATGCATGTCTTTGGAATGTGGGAGGAAACTGGCACACCCGGAAGAAAACTTCCAGCTTCCATCTCATCAGAACTACAGAATCCATTCCAGCATCTCTAAAAATACCAGCTTTGCAACCCCACAATAGAGTAGATAAGGAAACATTTCTGTTTATGCTCTGTTCTTTGATCATATTAACAGAATATACTGCTGTACTACAAATGCACTCTGCAGCTACCGTCTCTCCTCCCCCAGGATCAACTGTACTTCACAACAGAAAAATCAAAAATCCGTAGCAATGCAGCAGTCAACAGATTTCCATATCTACACTACTAACTGATAAAAATAAAACATCAACAATGTTTGGCATGTCTTTGATTTGATTAATCAGGTATCACACAATAGGATCTGATTTAAGGCATTCGACAATTAGGGGTTTATATCTATATCTATATATATACATATATATATATATATATATATATATATATATATATATATATATATTTATATATATATATATCTATAGGTTCACTTTATAATTTCGAAATACTGAAATACCGAATTTCAGTATTTCGAAATCATAAAGTCGAAGAATCAAAATCGCGAAAGTGCATAATCGCAAATTCGAATATCTCAAATTATCGTGGTTCATATCGTGTATGGATGTAGATGCAATTGAAGGTAAGTGAGTGTTTTGTAAGCGTTTTGTGTGGGAGTTTGAGTGTGTCTGAATGTCTGTAAGTGTTGGATCTGTTGATCTTTGTATATGTGTGATGTTTGTGTGTGTGCGAGGGACTGTGAAATGTGTGGGTGGGTGTTTCCTTTCTGTGTCTGTGCAATCTCAGAGTTAGTATATATAAGTAGGGGGGGTACAGGGGGGCTTGCCCCCCTGCTTACATGTCGTGTAGGTTTGTTTGTGTTTTTGTGTTTGTATGTGTTTTGTTTGTTGTAGTGTGGGTTGGATGATGTATGTGTTGTGTGGTGTATGGTGTGTATGTGTTTGTGATTGTGTGTTTCACGATTGTGTGCTTTAGGGATTTTGGACGTTCGACTTTATGAATTTGAAATACTGAAATTCGGTATTTCATTATTTCGAAATTATAAAGTGAATCCATATCTCTCTCTCTCTCTCTCTCTATATATATATATATATATATATATGTTCATAGGTGTGTACTAGGTTAATGGACCTGGAGCTTTTACAAGCCTAGCCCTTAGGATTACCCTGACATCGTGCCACCCAACCTTAGTTCCCAGTGCCTCTGTTGAGTAAAGCCACTGGAGAGATCCCTGGGATGTATTTTCTATTTCCCATCCACTCTTCAAGATTTCTCTTGAAGAGGGCCAGTGAGGTACTCTGCTTGACATGTATGGGAAGTCTATTCCGTAGCATAGGCAGTCTCTGGGTTATAAACCTGTCCATCCAGCATGTTCTGTTGATTGTGGTAATGAGGTTGAGGTCTCTGGAGTGTGTGGTGTGGAGGGATTGGGATTTCTTTATATGTAGCCTTTCTAACAGAGCTGGGTCAGACATGGCTTTGTAAGTCAAGCAGAGATCGCCTCTAAGTAGGCGATATGAGACAGAGAATAGTTGGAGATTTTTAAGTCTGTCCATACAGGACAAATGTTTAAGGCCTAAGATCCTCTTTGTGAGGTACTTTTGCAGCCTCCCCAGTTGTTGCAGGTGTTTAGTGAGGTACATGCCAAATGGGGCATTGTACTCGATGATTGGTCTAATGAGGGAAGAGTAGAGGGAGACAATGACCTCTTTCTTCCTTGATGCAAAACCCTTAGTTATGAGATGTGCCCCATAGAAGGACTTTCTGACCACAGTGTCAATGTGGTGGTCAAAAGAGAGGTTGCTGTCAACCTGTGTTACCAGATCTCATATAACACCTTCTGTGTTCAGCGGACTACCATCGATTTGGTAATTCATGGGAACAGGGTTTTTCCCAAAGGGGATGACGACACATTTTTTGGCATTGAGCTTAAAGCCATGGTTCTGACACCAGTCGTTGGTTTCAGTGAGGCCTTTCTGCAGGATATTAACATCACTTGGGGAGTTAATAATAGCTCACAACTTGCAGTCATCTGCAAACTTTGTCAGCCAGAGTCCCTTTGTGTTGGCCTGGACTTCAGAGCCAAACAGGAGAGGACCCAGGACCGAACCCTGTGGGACTCCATTTGTGACTGTGTGACTGGTCGACAGTCTGACTTGGAGTCAGCTACTTTTACACTCTGGGTTCTACCTGTGAGCCAGTTTTCAACCCACCTAGTGATATAGGGGTTGATGCCTACCTTAGTGGGTTTTTCTATGATTCCTGAGTGGGGAATATTATCAAAGGATTTGATGAGGGATCTCAACTTTTTGTTGAGGCTGATAAGGGAGTTTTTCCAGTCTTGGGACTTCACCTTATTCTGCATCAGTTTCCTCCTTCTGTTGTAGAGTTTGTTTATGGCAGGGGACCACCAGATTGTCTTCCTTTTTTTGGAGGAGAGCGTCTTGGTTCTATTGGGTATGGCGAGATCCATGCATTTGTGTACATGTTTGTACAGTGCATTGGTGTATGATTCAGTGGTCATGCAACTATTCTCCATTTGCATGGGTGCCGTGAAGTTAGCCACCTCTGTTTTTAGGAGCCTAAAGTTAGCTTTGGAGAAGTTTTTCATGGTGCTAACTTTTGTGGGGGATGGGGGTGGATTTTCAAGATGATTAGTTTGTGGTCGGATCTAACCAGGGGGGAATTGACTATTAGTGTAGAGCAATGGTCGCCCATGTTAGTAATGACTAGGTCAAGGATGTTGCTACATCTAGTGGGGGTAAGAACAAGCTGGTCCAGGGCATTGGAATTAATGAATTCCAAGAAACGTTGGGCAAGTGTATTGGTACATGATTAGTTTTCCCAGTTAATGGAGGGGTAGTTGAAGTCACCCAGTATGAGAGTGTTAGGTTGGACCCTAATATTCTCCAGGGTGTTTTAGGAACATGCAGTGTGATATAGACAGATAGGCAGATATACAGATATATAGATAGATAAAGCCAAAGTACAGGGTGATTCAGTGGTGGTATATTTACCTCATAACTTCATTATCTAAGGTTTATTCTCAGTCCTGACTTCCAGTCATGGTCCAAATGCAGTTTATATGTTCTCCCTGTCTTTGCATGTGTTGTCCAGGTATTCCAGTCTCCTCTCATCTCCCAAAAACATAGTGGTTGATTGGCTGCACTGAACTGTTCATACACGTATTTGCATGTTTATGCATATGCATTTGCATTTCACCTTGTTGCCTGAGTCAGGGCTAAAAAGCATCTAATAAGAACCAGTGGACCAGTTCACTTACCTGATAGATACGACTTTTCACCTGGTGATGTGAACATTGGCTCTAGATGATTGTCACAGTTGATATGACACCCTGACCCCTTGTGCAAAAATGGAAAAAAGTGGTTGCAGATGGATAGCTCTAGTTTTCATATACATCACCACTGTACTGAACATAAAAGATCCGAACGTAATGTTTCATAGAGCTCTACATGATTGTTAAAGTAAATGTGTTTTATTTTTGGAAAGTATTAAAAAGAGGATTCTTGCAGAATGTTAGAAATGTTCGTTAAGGATTGTATTTGTCCTTTCCAAGTATATATATATATATGAAACAAGTAGCAAAATGATTAATATTAAATGCAGCTCTCTTAGTCGATCCATGAATATTCCTAAATAAAATACCTAGCTATAAACTTAAGTCACACTGCTAAATGAATGTCGCAACAAAGCATCATCATAAACTGTGACGTTATCATTTTGCAGTGAAGCTCAAAGTGGGAGTTCTGCCCCAAACCCCAATTTCTGCCTGTGTATCTATCTGTCTATCTATCTCTCTATTTTTTGCTAACTCTGATGTACAAACTCAAATAAAAGAGTAAAGGTATCAAACTTTTCCTTTTTTCTGTCTCCTAAAACTCAAAACTGAGACAGCATCTGAGACACAGAATATTTTCACATACTAAAATGCTGAATTTTGATTTGGCTTTATAAACAACATGACAAACTGTAGTGCACTCACAAAAAGCAAGAAGGTCTATCTCATTGCAAACCACAAGTAGGCTGGGTGCTGCATCAGTTGCATCTTATTAGTGTGGTTAATGATTGATATCTTACTGTGCTCACAGCCAGACCATGACACATGAACTGCAGTTTAAAGCCAAGTATGTTTGAAATAGCTGAGTTGTTCAGGGGTGGTGCAGTGTAATCATTTTCTGCCAGCTTTCCATACAGAAGTGACCACATCCCCAGTAAAAAAAATTAAAACAAACTGAAGCCACTGTTGATGCACAAATCTGCAATGTTTGTCAACATTTATAATGTAAAGCCAGTCTGAAATATCATTATAATAACCATATTACTATCTGACTATGTTAATTCCTGATTTTGTGGCTTCTTTTTATGTTATCTAAGTCTTACGATCTAAACAGCATAAATAAATAAGGCTGCATAGCATTTAGTAGTTGATGCATTTAATCTCCTTGTTAACTATCTTAAAATGGATTTATGGAGCAAAGAAACAAAGGTTTGTATATATGTAAAATAATGTCATGCTGGAGCATTAATTAGGTTACAGTGCTACCAAAAGATCATGCTTGCAATATATTGCCTCTGCTTGACAGAAAATGTATGACATATTATTTACATAAAGATATTTTTATACTCAGTAGTAGGACCAGAAAAATGTTCATTGATGCAATAATGTTATATATACATTAGAAACAATGTTACTGGGATTCAAAAAATCTTTCCCCTGTGGATGAGAAGCCTGCTCTATAGGAGGGGCAGTCTCTGCGACACATATCTGTCTCTCCAGCACATTCTGTTTAAGTCTCAAACAAAATTCAGGTCCCTAGACTTTGTATTTCTGGTACCAGAAGATTCATAAGTGTGGGGTCTGTGGATGCCTTGTAAGCCAGGCATAGATTGCCCCACAGCAATCTATAAGAGACTGAACACTCTTTTAAGGCTTGTTTGTTATGCCTTGTATTCTTTTTGAAAGAAACTTCTGAGGTCACTTTAATTGCTGCATATGCCTAGTCAGGTAGATACCAAAGGGAGCATTGCACTCTATGACTGGTTAAAGGCAGAGTACAGTGGGATAATGGCCTCTTTGAACCTAGATGTCATGCAGTTACTTATAAGTTGCACAACATAAAAGGATTTCTTCACCACTGTGGTCACATGGTAAGGCTACTGTCTATGTGCCTACCCAGATCCCTGACCACTGAGTCAACTCTTCATGGTAATTAGCTGAGATGGTTGACTTACCAAAGGGTAAAATTATATATTTCTTAGCATTAAGTCTGAGACCATGGCTTTGGCACCATTTGTTAATCAGAGATATACCTTCTTGAAGAATGATAGTATCTACAAGTGAGACTATGATAACCTCCTGCTTGCAATCATCTGCAAATTTAGTCATTCCATTCCTTTATATTGCAAAGGGACAATGTATCATGTTTTACTGAGAATGGCAGACAATGTGGTAAGGGGTTGGTCTTTTCCACACTGTTGTGCAGTCTTGGAGTTAATATCTATCTATCTATCTATCTATCTATCTATCTATCTATCTATCTATCTACCTATAAGAAAACAGAAAGCCATAGAACAAAAAGCACATTGTGTCTTCGCCAAAGATCTTGCTTTATTCGAACTTTGTTTTAGTGCTTTTGCCTTAAAAAACAAGACTACATTAGAAATAGTAAAAGTCAATCCATTTTATATATGCAATAATCATGTGATGAAAGTCATGTGATAAAAAGTCATATGATAAAAAATATCATGTGATAAAAACAGCTACATGACATTTATATATACAATGATAGACTTTTTGTATGATTTTTTTTTTAAATCGCAATACATTTTTGGAACATCAAACAATCATTTATAGTCTTGCTGCCTTCACTGTAAGAATGCTAGCAATACTTATAGATTCATTCAGACTTGGAAGGGGTGGTTGGCATTAAGTCTGAGCTGCCAGTAAAGTTCATGATATTCTAAAAGTTTCCCAACTCCTCCTGCCCAAAGCCATGTTAATGTTTTCCAGCACTATCAAGTTGAACTTGGAATGCCTCTTGTAGCAGTGAGCATGTCCAAATACTGACCCGTGACGCTTCAATATTTCCCTATGCCCTTTCACATTAATAAGACTACATAACTTACAGTAACAATATTTCCTCATCCCACCCAGCTGTATTCCCCTTCTTAACCTCTTCTCAGCCCTAAATTACAATACATTTTTGATGTTAGCCCCTCTCTTGTAAATAAATCCAGTGGCAGTACCTAATGTCTCTCTAGCGGTGTCAAAGTGATTAATCATTCTTCAGTTAGTATGGATTATTTTTTATATGTCATGCACATTGTTTCTGTAAGTTAAAATCATAAATCTGAGATTGTGAGGGGTTCATGCTCCAATTTTATCACTACTTTTGAAAAAAGGGACAAATCTTCATGATTTCTCTTTCAGTGCGTATCTCACAGTGTCAGTCAGGAGACGATCAGGGTAACCCCTATCGCTAAAGATACCATTTAAGTTGATTAACTACACAATTGTACTACTGTTAACTGGTGACAAATTCAGCTAGTACTACCTCTATACCATTTTGTTTGTAACTACTGCAATTAAGTTTCCCTACTATATATCTTCACTATTGCATCAAGATGCTTTTATGTCTACGTTCTTATGAAATGTTTCATTTATGTCTGTTTCATTATCTTTGTAATGTCTCTGTGAGGAGATTTTCTCCCTGGGCCTCCGCTGAAAATGGGTTCTACCTAGTTGGACTTTCCTGGTAAACAAATGTAAAATAAAATAAAAAAATAAATAAATTAACTCAATGCAAAACTTGTAATTGTCAGATATCAGTCTGGAGAGAAGAACAATCTGGCTTTTCACCATATTGTTTTGTTTTTTGTTTTTTTGTTTGGGAGGGTGACAACTCCTGTAGTCCAAGTAAGAATTTGTAACAGTCCCTTTGTGCTAAGCATTCAGTGAATAGCAGCACAGTTAAAACTTCTTATATAGCTGCAGACCTAGGTATAAGATACCATTATATGCAAAGATGTAAATAAAATCTAGGAACAAAGTAGTAGCTTACAAAAAATGCACAATCTGGTGTAACACCTCATCAGGGCTAAAAACTGAAGATGTCATCTAGGCACCTGAAGTAAGTATTGAGGGGGCTCTGGTAAGAGCTATAAAATACAAAATTAGTTTCCCAGTGCAACAAGGCCAAAGAAGTCTATATGGAGGGCACACACTGCTCCCATCTCTACTTCACTAATCTGGTGGTAAAATTCCCCTATAAAGGTAGTGCAGTTGTTGCTTAACATAATCTATATTGTTTCTTCAAGCAAGTTAATGCCACTTACTGAAAGTGAAGCATCCCCTGTTAGGTTCTCCCTGAACCACCTTAAACCTAGATCCTGTTAAAAGACTGAAAAAAAACTTTGATGTCAATAGTTACTAAGATGGTATCAATGGAGAAGTCCACTTTTTGGCTTCATGTAAAAATTGCTAGGAATATTTCAATACATGTTATAATTTTTAGTGTTTTTTAACTGATTTAGTCTCCACTCACTTTGGTTTTATAAAGGTCAGGTCTTGTCTTCTGAATCAAGTAATGTTCTTTCATAAAGTTATAGAGGCTGTGGACATTGGTCACTCCTTGCACACTGCTTACCATGACCTAGCCAAAGCGTTTGACAATATCCTCATTTATTAATATAACATTAGACAAACTTAATTCAAACCACTACATTGTCCATTGATTAACTGGCTATACAGTGGATCCCAGGTTGTGAAAGTTGCTGGTAACTTCTTTGAACATAAAATTGTAACTAGTCAGGTACAGTGCTGGAACCTCTCCTGTTTGGCATTTAGTTAGCAGACATCCAAGTCAATATCATAGAAGTGTGGTTGACCATGTTTTCTGATGACTGCAAGCTGGACACTGTTATTCAAGCATGCACTGATACTAAACTGCTCCAACAAGGGCTAAAATATGCATATACCTGGTGTACTGAAAACAATAGTCTGAAGCCAAATACAAAAATACAGCATAATAATGTTTGGCTAATAGCTTTTTTTACCTCATATGTTATAAGTAATAAGAGACCAGAGTACTTATGTTCATAGGTTCTTGGGTTCAAAGGTGTGTAATAGGCTAATAATTAGGCTCTATACTTTGAATGTTCTAATATCGACCCCTATTCAGCGAAAGCTGAAAATAGCAACAGAAAACCAAATTTTTTTCTTGGGAAAGAATTCAGTTGTCTGTTTCTGTTGCTTCGGTGTTTTCAGCAATGTGGTGAAAAGTTACGGGTCAGGTTCAGGTGTGATTGTATGGGCGTGAGGGTTAGGGTGGGTTAGGTGAGTTAGGGTTAGGGCACGGGTTAGGTATGTGTGCAGTTGTGTGGACATGAGGGTTAGGGCGGGTTAGGTGAGTTAGGGTTAAGGCGCGGGTCAGGTAAGTGTGCGATTGTGTGGACGTGAGGGTTAGGGTGGGGTAGGTGAGTTAGGGTTAGGGCACGGGTTAGGTATGTGTGCAGTTGTGTGGACATGAGGGTTAGGGCGTGTTAGGTGAGTTAGGGTTAAGGCGGGTCAGGTAAGTGTGCGATTGTGTGGACGTGAGGGTTAGGGTGGGGTAGGTGAGTTAGGGTTAGGGTGCGGGTGAGGTGAGTGTGCAATAGTGACGGACCTTAGGGTTAGGGTTTGGGTTAAGGTAAGTGGATAGTTAGTGGTGTGTGTGTATAGTTTAGTGTAGGGTTAGGTGTAAGATTTTAGGTGTATGTGTGTGGATTGCTGTTTGTTTGGTGTGCTTGTGTTGTGTGTATGTGTTTTGGAACAGCAGATTTTTTCCCTAGGAAAAAATTTGCTGTTCTGTATGTTCAATGTTTCCAGCTTTCGCTGAATAGGGGTCGATATTAGAACATTCAAAGTTTTGAAACTTCGGTGTTCTAATATAGACCCAATAATTACTAGGTCCTTTTTAAGCTTAGCCATGCATCCCAAAACTCTGACAAGTCTTGCTACCCTTGATAAGTGTAAGCAGGGGCTTGGGAGAAGAAACATTTTCAAACAAAGACCTGGGAGATGTGGACAGCTCTCTGATTTGATCTTTGTATTTCCACCATAATCAAGAAATCCTTCTATCTAGCCCAGTTAATTTCCAAGGGAATATATTGAAGCTCCAAATAAGTCATTTTATCACTGCATTTTTCCCTTGTCATACCCTTTTGATATGTATAAATCTAAGATATTGGTCATCTGAAAAGCCCGAGTATTGAGGTGCAAGATGCAATAAAGTCCTGCAGTGCAAAAAATCAGTTTTACTTTTGGTGTTCTCTGAAAGTAGCTGTTCTTTAGTCTGACTGCTGTGCCTCCTGCTCAACCTGATCTGTGCTGCAGGATGTAAAGCACCTAATTTCAAATTCAAAATTTCAACTAAATGCCAGAACTATTGTGATATGTGAAGCTAGACACCTTGGAAAGATAAGCAGGTGGTGTGTACAGTATACAGTCATTTGTCCAAAACACATTTTGGCAGTCGTACAGTTGTGCGACTTTAAATGTCGAATCACAACACTCCGAACATACCAAGATTTCGAAAATGGTAATCTTGATAACAAGATTCAACCATTTTTGAAATTGAAAAAGTTACATACAGCATTATGCAGGGGGGCAAGCCCCCCTGCACCCCCCATACAAACTCTGAGATCACACTACAGTGAGGAAAAAGATTCATTTCCCGATCCCTACTATAATGCGATCTGCACCCAAAATGCCAACTTCAAATGAGTGAATGCCAATGTGCATTTGTTTATTTGAAAGTTGCACCTTTTTTTTTTTCGTAATTTCTGAGATCTGGAGGTTGTACTTTTGCATTCTGGCGAATCGTACAACCTCCGTACAAACAAATGAATGTATAATGGTGTGTACACCAATCATTGTCCTATTACAGATCTTGCTGAAATAAAAGACACTGTACTATGACCATAGAGAGTGCTAATTTAGTGCATCCAGTTCTATGTAACTCTCCAAGCACATCCCCAGCTGCACAGCATATTTCCTTAATTTTTTTCAGTTTTATTTTATTACTTTCATCTGTTTCCTTTTATTTCACAGTAATTCCAGCACTACAATATACACTACTTTGTCAAATTTCAGTGTTTTGAGAATTCAACATTTTGACTTTGATTTTATGGTATTCTTTTTACTTGTATTCTGTCTTTTGTTAGGTACTCAACACAATGTTATAGTGTACTGTGGTGTGCCTTCATAATGCATCATAGAATAGCATCACTTGGGTTTTAAGAGTGCTTAGGTTCCTGTCTGAAGAGTTGCAGAAAGTTGTGCAATATGAGACAGTGTTGTTTACTTGTAGTCACTACTGAGTCACACAAGACAGTGTTGTTTACTTGTAGTCACTATTCAGTCACACAAGACAGTGTTGTTTACTTGTAGTCACTATTCCAAGTCACACAACAGTGCTGTTTACTTGTAGTCACTATTCAGTCTCACAAGACAGTGCTGTTTACTTGTAATAACTATTCAGTCACACGAGACAGTGTTGTTTACTTATATTCACTATTCAGTCACACGAGGCAGTGTTGTTTACTTGTAGTCACAATTCAGTCACACGAGACAGTGTTGTTTACTTGTAGTCACTATTCAGAGTCACATGAGACAGTGTTGTTTACTTGTAGTCACTATTCAGAGTCACACGTGACAGTGTTGTTTACTTGTAGTCACTACTGAGTCACACGAGACAGTGCTGTTTACTTGTAGTCACTATTCAGAGTCACACATGACAGTGTTGTTTACTTGTAGTCACTATTCAGTCACACAAGACAGTGTTGTTTACTTGTAGTCACTATTCCAAGTCACACAACAGTGCTGTTTACTTGTAGTCACTATTCAGTCTCACAAGACAGTGCTGTTTACTTGTAATAACTATTCAGTCACATGAGACAGTGTTGTTTACTTGTATTCACTATTCAGGCACACAAGGCAGTGTTGTTTACTTGTAGTCACAATTCAGTCACACATGACAGTGCTGTTTACTTGTAGTCACTATTCAGTCACACATGACAGTGCTGTTTACTTGTAGTCACTATTCAGAGTCACACATGACAGTGCTGTTTACTTGTAGTCACTATTCAGAGTCACACATGACAGTGCTGTTTACTTGTAGTCACTATTCAGAGTCACACATGACAGTGCTGTTTACTTGTAGTCACTATTCAGTCACACATGACAGTGCTGTTTACTTGTAGTCACTATTCAGTCACACATGACAGTGCTGTTTACTTGTAGTCACTATTCAGAGTCACACATGACAGTGCTGTTTACTTGTAGTCACTATTCAGAGTCACACATGACAGTGCTGTTTACTTGTAGTCACTATTCAGTCACACATGACAGTGTTGTTTACTTGTAGTCACTATTCAGAGTCAGACGTGACAGTGTTGTTTGCTTGTAGTCACTATTCTAAGTCACACGTGACAGTGCTGTTTACTTGTATTCTCTATTCAGAGTTGTACTCTGTAGAACTGTAGGTATGTGCAGCAGAAGATTAGGACACTGTGGTTTGTGTCTCTAGTGCAAACTGGCATGCCCCAGATAGTTTGTCTTTCCGCCTTTCAGGCCAGTAATGCTGGAGGGCATTTGAAGCTGATCTTAGGTGAATTCATACAAATTATTTGAGGTTGTGTAGAGAATGTTGGCAAGATAGGATCTGTAAATTCTCACTTGTATTTAATGCAGACTTAAACCTTGCATTAAATTTAATAACAGAAAAGTGATGGGAGGTGTCTTAACCTATCAACATTAAGCCATCGTGGATCCTGTTATGCCACATAATTTAGAGCTGTAACAGCCTGCCTTCTGAACACATTTTGTTTTTATACTTTATATACAAGGTTAAGTTAGAGAGCTAATGCAGACATCGAGAAAATACATTGCAAGACAAATTTCCCAAAAATGATTGAATATTTTGGCAGACTATATCATATCATGACATCTGCATTGTGTGCTGTTGTTAGCAATGCCAGAGGCACCTTCTGCAGATGTCACAAGAGCTATTATTTTCTTACTGTCTTTGTTTTTGGTCTTCGGTATGAACTGAAATTTATTTGAAAAGCATAAGGTTTAGAAGAAGTATCTAATGAAGGAGGTTACATAGTACCTATGCACCTTGAAAAAATCCTCATCATTCTGACTCCGTTAAAAGCAATCACAGATGAAATACACAGACACACACACAGACACATACACACACACACACACACACACACACACACACACACACACACACACACACACACACACACACACACACACACACACACACACATACGCTCATGCATACATGCACGCATCTGCTAATTCTTTCACTTTCTTTCAACTTTTTGTGCATGTATCTCATCAGTTTGCTATTTGTCCTGATCCTTACATCATAGAAGCCCCGTTTTCTTGCTATCTTTCTTTTCTATCTCTTTTTTACATTATGTTTTCCAACAAAACAGAAAATATCTGCTTTAATAATCAGATCTGACTACGATTACAGTAAATGTTGAGACACACCAAACTTCTTAGGATTAAATAAGAGTGTGATTAGATAACACTATTACATGATGGTCAGAATGAAGTTCGGATAATTGAGCACTTTCATTAGCCTATTATTATATTATTCAGAAAGACTAGGAGGTCATGAGTAATTGCCCAACTCTGTACCCTCTTCGAGTAATTACAGAGAAAAGAGATGTGCAAAGCTGATGCACACATGGCGGATGGCACTAAATATGTCCTGATTGCAGCACTTACAATGCCACAAATCTGAAATGTGACATCATCAAGGAAGCCCTGTTTATTATTACCATGGATAAAAAGATAATGCTGCTTTAGTGCTACTCTTTTTTTATTTTTTAAGAAAAATGACTAGAGAAAATATGAGCATACAAGCATTTTGTAAATGAACAGTATATCAGTGCAGCTAATTCTTTTTCATATACTTACAGTTGCACTAGCTCTTGCTGAAACCTATCAAATCACTATTCATTTACAGTAAAACAGCTGAGAAACATGGACCCCCCCCCGGCTGGACCCCTGTTTAATCCAGTTTTAGAGGTCTGTTACTTAAGGGGACTTTGCATCAGTGCTATCTAATCTGTAAGGACGTAACCACAAAAATACTAAATTATCAGTAGAATCATACTGGCTTTATAGCATTGACTCTCATGGAGCCATCAATTCAGAATAGTAGCAGCTCCTACTAGGCTTTGCAGGGATATGTTTCCTGGTAGCCCCATTTGCTGACCTTAGCCTTTATCACATGTTGCTCTATTTCACAGCCTTACTATTATGGGAAACTTTCTGGCCAGCAGGTAGAACTGACAGGTGCTTTGGCCTTATTACACAAACAGGTAGAACTGACAGATGCTTTGGCCTTATTACACAAACAGGTAGAACTGGAAGGTTCTTTGGTCATATTATAGAACAAGGTAGTGCTTTGCAACTCTACAGGCATTATAATTGCCAAATCCAGACTAGCAAATTGTCAGAGCTGATACAAACAAACCCATGTGGTGGAACTCTTGACTTTGTGCTAAGGAACTAAGTGGATGCTAGGTTCTCTAATATTTAGATATTTCCTTTAATAAGCATAGACCATACCTCTCAACCTCTTAGCACAAGAAAGCTGGACAAAGCTAAAAATAATGAGGGGAACAGAGACCCAAAAAATAGGGGCACATTTTAAATATTGCCCTTATAAACTTAGAAAGTTACTTAAATAAAAAGCATTGTGTTGGCATGCATTTTCTGAAGGATATGAAGTCTGAAACTGAAATATGTGTTATTTAGTGACTTCAGTCCTAAATTATTTGCCCAAAAAACATAACGTTTAAGAGGAACAGATGTAAAATATGAAGCAAAAATCTGGACAGGTGACTGGTATGTCAGGGACATGTATTAGCAGATTAAAATGCACAATAAAAAAAAAACGTGTTGTGAGCTACTAATAGTAAAGTCCCATACCACACCTGCTCTTCAGCAATTTTCAGAAAACCTAAAATTAATAAATCTGAAATATAAATAAGAAGGAAAGCAAAGATGCTGGCCATAACGTTAAATGGTAGGTCATGGGGTTCTTGGTTGATAGGTGTGGTATAAAGACCAGCAAATGAGATAAAAGATGATGGCAGTTTCAAAAGTACAAATAATGGATGGGAAAGAAGAGCAGAACCACATTCATACAGGAAATTATTATCCTTCTGTGAACTGCGTGGCACCCTATAAATAAAAGACCTCAACAAAGAGGAAAAAGGTCATAGTACAGGAAATATATTGTAGGGTTAAGAAGGTCAGATGCGATGGAGCGGAGAAAAGTTAGAACTGACACTTGGGCAAATCCAGTCAGAGCAAGAACAAGTTAAAATAAATGGTCAAATGGGCAGAAGGACACAGGTAGGGACAGTAAAGGGAAAACGGAAACCAACCCAGGAGAAATGAACAGGAGATAAGTAGAGACATGTATGCAGTAACCAGCAGGCAGGTAGGGTACAGGCAGAGAATGACAGGCAGTATCAGGCTAAGAAAACTAATGAGAAAAGTGGGCAAGAAAATGATGAATAAAACAGGGAGAATTAATGTCCGGATGTGTAGAGAGGGGGAGTGGAGGAATGAACAGGAGATTAAGTGGAAGAAAGGGACTCTGTGGAATCCACGGATACAGAGCTTGGAGTGGGCAAGAGTGACAGAAGAGTTTAAGATGTACAGGTAAAGGGTCTAGTGCAAACAGAGAGGTAGGAAAGCAGACATTCGAGAGACATGAAGAAGGTGGAAATGAAGAGAAAAAAGGGGCAAGAAGGAGACATAGTGATGCTGGGCAAAATAATAGGTATGAAAGAAAAGCCAGTGTAAGGGGAAAAAGATTAACAGCTGACAAGTGATACAGCAGAGATCAGGTTATAATGAACTTAGTCTCTTAGCTTACACCTAGTAAGAGGAAGCTGTGATAGCAGCAAGCAGGGCCAGGAAGGTTATAAAGTGATGCCAGGATAGGGGATTGGTGGTAGCATTTTCAGAATGCTGCCTGTGCCAACATAAAGCATGCTGGGAAAGGAGTAAATTTGGGAGTGCAGTAATTGGCTGTACCTAGGGACAGGGAAGAAGGGCTTGATGCTAGTAAGGTAGATCTGCTAGTCACACCAACTGTATGTTAAGGCTACACTTTATCTTAGTCCAGAAAGGACAGTGATGTTTAAAACTGAGGCGGAAAGGCATGTATCCCCAACTGTACCCTTTAAGCTATGATAGAAAGGGGTTAAGGTGTTACAGAAAGAGAAGTGAGGATGGTATGTCTTCAAGCACTATAAAGATGGAGAAGATAGCTGCAAATGCAGCAGAAGAACAAAGAGTGACTAAGTAAGGGTTGCAAGAAGAGATGCAGGAAGGAAGGATGAGTGGAACTGCTATCATGGAAAAGTAGACTTCTCCCAAGAGGGACTGGCCAATCTGGGCTCAGCCTAAAAGACTAATAATACTGATGACCAAAAGGCTGAAAATGAAAATATCAAACAGAACACTGTTAGAGGCTGAAACATCACATATAGTAACATAAATTTGCTGCAATAGTGACATCACTGCTGAAAACATATCTATGCCATGGTTTAAGCAGAAGAAGCCATATCCCCTGGTCCACCCTTATGGAGGGATACATCTACACCCCCCCTTCTTAATTATTTTGACTCTAAACAATTACAGCCTTATAGACTAGTACAATACCAGCCTCGGATGAACCCAAGTATTGCTCTAATTTTTGTAATTTGTCTAACCTTGGAGCATGCCTCTCAACCTGTAGACATTGAAAATTGGTACAAATGCCCTTGAAAAGTAGGTACACACTGCCAAAAAAAAAAAAAAAAAATTGGTGTTTGTAGTAATGGTTAAGGTGTTTGACTCACAAGCACAAGGTACAGTGTTTAATTCTCACCTTTGGGAAGGAAATTGGTTTGGCTTAGAATAGCCTACTAAGAAAGCTAGCCTAGTAATTATCTATGAACTTACACAGGGCGTAATAAATATGTCCTGTGCAGACAGCCTCTAGACCCTATTCCTGCATTCTGTCTTCTACAGTCTGTTGAGGGGAGATCTATGTCAAGCATACAAGGCATTGTCAGACCCCACTGTGATGGACCTCTTGCATATCCGCAAAACAAACAGCACCAGAATTACCCATTTTAAAGTCTAAACTTTGCCTGTGCTATTAATAGGACCTGCCGGAGAGACAGGTATATATCCCAGACACTACCCTGTCTCTGGAACAGGCTCCCCATCTGTGTTTAGTAGAGTTCTAACCTAAACCAATTCAAGTGTAACTTGGACAATTGCATCGGTTTGGCACCTATGTAATGGACACAGGCAACCTATAAATGGTTTATCTCCCAGGCCCCTGCTTGTAAATGTTTCATCTCTCAAGCCCATGCTTACACTTAACAATGGTACCAAAACTTGTTAGAGATTTGGGATGCATGGCTAGGCTTAAAAAGGCCTTTGTGGTCATTAGCCTATTAAACACCTGTGAACCCATGAACCTATAAAAATCTGGAAATCTAGTTAGCATACAATTTGAATACCAAACATTACATAAACCTTCCTGCTTCCAATAGGAATGTGGAATACTTAGAAACACATTAAAAAGTGGCAAAAATGATGGAAAAATGTGAGTACATTATCTAAGAGTTGATGTGAAATCTGTAGACTATAATGACCTGTGTTGCAAAAATTCTACCACACAAGATTATTCATTTTTGCTTCTTAAAGGGAGCTGTAAGGTGTGTGTCATTTTTTAAAATTATTAGTGTCACTAATATGTTGATCTTGTACTTTTTTGTGTAAAAGATTCAGAAAATTGTATGAAGTGATAAATCACACTTGACTATAGGGACACACATCTGTAAATAGGTACCTAATGTGCAAGAGCAAATCAGGCCTGAAAATGGGAATGTTCCTCCAAAACAGAGAAAGTTGAGAGTTCTCCCTTGGGGTGCGAAAAGCTAAACTGAGGGTGTAGAAGCCTAGGTTCTGGGAGTAGGAGGTGCTTAGGTTCTGGAAGTAGGAGGAGCATAGGTTCTGCAGGGTGGATTGCTCCTGTACGTGTACTCATGTACAAACTATGTTTTCAGATTTGAATTCAAAATTTTATGTTATTGTGCTTTAGGCATTTTTGGATTACAAACTCTTGTTTATCAGTATTATATGTTTTGTGAAACTGTTGCTCTATTTCACATAGTGATCCCTGCTGGGATATAGGTTATTTATGAATGACAGAGAAATTGATGGAGAGAACTGGCACCCTCCAAAAGTGAGGACATCATTTATGAGGTTAGACAGGTGGAGGAGGAGAAGCATTACCCTTTGAAGGTCATGAGAAGTAGAGAAAGTCACAGCTAATGGTAAGTGACCTTGGAATTAACATACAGGAAGTGGGGAGTGCTGGTAAAGTGACACAGTGTATTGACCCATAGATGTGATAAATGAGGATGATGAAAACCTTGGAGAGAGAATACATGCAACAGGTAAGATAAGCTGAAGGGTTACACCCATGGGGATCTGAATCTGTAAGGAGCAGACTTGAGGAGCCCAAATTCTGAGGTGAAGATGGACTGAAAATGGCTTGAGGTTCTGGACCATGTGGGGTTCATCCAGATGGTGTGGATTTCTACCAGAAAGGATGGAATTCTATATGGGGTTTGAAAATAAGCATGTCACTTAGAAATTTGCAAGTAATCAAGCCCACCATTAACCAAGATTGAGCAGGCCATTATGTGTTTTACAGTGGAAAAGGGTAAGAACAAAGGTGGTGGTGTAGGATTTCAAAAGGAGGTGAATTATGCTGAGCCAGGGAACTGGAGGCAAACTGCCATGCTGAGTAAGCAGTGGAAATAAGCTATGACAGAATACTGTAACAGATAAAAATGGGGAAAGTGAAGAAGACCAATTTGGCCACAAAGAAACTTGAGTCTACTAATTAGGGGAAAAGGGCACAGAAAAGTTGGGAAGTATCAAGTGTTAAAATGGAGGACAGGTGGCCCGAAGGCAAATATACGGGCAGGAGACAATAAAAAAGATGGAAAAAAACAAAAACACAAGTCAAAAGGGAGTCAACAAAATTGATCAATAAATGGAACAAAGGTTTTGCTAAACATATTTAGAAAAGAAGTAAGGAGGACCTGCACCAAATCTGAGAGAGGATGGGAGGAATGCAGTAGAAAACAAAGTATCCAGGGAATATTGAATGAATGTTTTGCATTAAATTTCTGGAATAAAAGAGAGGGTAGAGAGCCACATTATGAAGGAAATAGAGATGGATATAAAGACTCAAGAGGAATTGGAAAAGGAACTGGCTTTCTTATGGGAGGAAAAGGTAAAGCAAGTAGATGTGTTGCCTCTCAATATCCACTAGAATCTTGCAAGTCCCGGGTAGATACCCTGATGGAGAGCATCAACAGATGACTCATCAGTGCAGAATTACAAGAAGGCCAGAAGAAAGCAAATGTGATAATCCTGTGCAATGGAATGAGCAAGGAAACTACAAACTGAATAGCCTAACAGTAATGGCCTGTAACGTCATGGAAAAAATTCAAACGGAAGTGGTTGTCTCCTAAAAGACAATGATTTCAGAGACAACAACCAACATGGGCACATGGTCATAACATTCTATCTGTCAAACTAGTTTTAAAGTTATATTGTATAAACAAAATAGACTAGAAAGTGGAATACAGACGGACATTATCTTCTTGGACTTCAGCCTCACACAGTCTGTTGCCCATAGAATTGCAGGAAGTTGGGGTAAGACTGTGGATCTGGATTGCAACATTGCTGGATAGGCAGACACAGGGATTATGCTAATAGGTACATTGCCATGGAAAAGGGAAGCCACTAATGGGGTATTGCATGGATTGGTGTTGAGTTCAGGACATTTCGTTGTGTTTGCTCCAGTCAAGTCTGACAAAAAGATAGCAGGATTAACTTTGTTTGCAGATGGCACAATGGTGCAAGAGTAGAGGATAGTGATTGACTCCAAGAAATGATTTGGAAAGGCTGCTCAGGTTCACTGCAGAGAGTGACAAGGTATGATATCTGGGCTACAACATCTCCTGAGGTGAAGTATCAGGTGGGAGAAATGGAACTAAAAAGAGTAGGAAAATGATTCAGTATGTATTTATTGTGTCTATAACAGAAAACTAGAGAAAAGACTGCGGCAGCAGCAGGCATAATGTTGAGTGTATCCAAATGGCTACAGACACCTGAAGTAAACAAGCAATAACTCCACTCTGCTGGAGCCAGTCCCAATAACACTTCATGCTATTCAGAAGACCAGAGAGAAAGAGGAACATTATGCTTCTGGAAATAATTTAAAGGAAGGCAGGCAGGATGTTGTGTAAAAGAGAGAAAATGGCAAGACCAGAGATTAGACAAGAGGAGCATCTTCTCTCTAGACTCATTAGTGACCAGAATGAGTTAGGGAGTGTGATCTGTATCAGTCTGAACAGGAAGGAGAGAATGAAAATATGTAAATCACAATTCTGAGTGGAACACTGTTAATGACTGACAAATAATGCAGAGTGGCACATAAATCTGCTACAACATCAACATTATTATTACTAGAAAACATAAAAGCCTATGCTTATACAGGGTGAGTCAGACCCTCTTGCCCCTGCCCTTTGAGGGATTATATATCAGTACTCTTGCTTCTTAATTATTCTAAATCTGAGGTTTTCCAGCCTTGAAGATTAGTGTAATACCCACGTTTGGATGCTAACCTATGAATTTGTATTACCAGGGAACGAGAAAGAATAAGATGTGGGGTCCAGGGGGAGCAGCTTCTTATTAGGGTGTGCCAGTGGATTGCTTTCTGTACTGTACTGATGTACAAAGTATGTTTTGAGGTATGAACTCAGCATATTTGTGATATTATAGCATTTTTTCACTTTTGACCATTTGGTCATAAGTGTTATACAGGGAGACAGCCCAGCCAACAGACTGTAGGGACTGTCTGCTTCTGGATCCATAAAAGTGCTTCTTCATGAAGGCTCCTGTGGGTGTATGGGAAGGTTTACCAGAACTGAAGGTGGAAAAATAATACTCTGAGGCATTTAAGAGGGCAAGGAACAGGTGGAAAAAGGCATATCAGTAAGGAAAAGATGGAAGGTAAGTAGAATATTAACTTTACTTAAATGGCAGACAGATATGAATTTGCTTGTGCATGGGGTGACAGCGTTTGACATGAAAGAGTTATAGGCAAGCAGTGATTATTCCAGGGTATGGCTTATCATCCCTTTCAAGTAATATTGTAACACAGCACAAGAAACATGATCTGCATTTTCTTTTTCTTTTTAATACCATGGAACATAATGCAAAACTTTAAAAAGAGAAAAAAAAATGATTTTACAAGGGAGGGGATCTTGGGCTTCTTCCATATTTACCATCTCCACTGTCGAGCAGTACTGAAAAAAGTGAAAAAAATCCACTGCAGTGTAGTGCTCGGCAGGCTTGCACAATACAAGTCAATGAAATATGGACAAACTAATATTAAAAGAAATCACTGAAGACCTCTCACATGAACTGCACTCATTAAAAAGGAGGATAACAAACCTCACATAATGGTATTTTCTGCGTGTAACTCAGAAAGTTTGCAAAAACTGAAACAGTGAAACAGCTATGAAGTTCTGATAAAGAAGAAGTGAAGTCAGTAATAACATACAGTATCAGGGAAAAAAGTGAAGAAGATGATCAGCATTTTTAGTACCACTGTAGAGATGTGATGATGGAATGCAGAGTGATGGCCAAGACTTGATTTCTGATACTTGCACTCGCAGATACAATAGTGTGAGCTTCAAGACTTGCAGCAGCATTACGAAACTGAGAAAGTGCGCGAGTGCATGCTCGTGTGTGTGTGTGTGTGTGTGTGTGTGTGTGTGTGTGTGTGTGTGTGTGTGTGTGTGTGTGTGTGTGTGTATAAATGCCCTAGTTTGACAGGGTGCATGCATGTCTGTCTGTAAAATACTCTATTAGAGAGAGTGGTGTGTATATAAAATGCCCTAGTTAGAGGCAGCAGTTTAGTTTATTAACTTGCTCGGACTAAACCCTCTACCATTGCGATAACAGACAAGAGCCTTAACCCTCTATGCAAGCTACCAGACTCTTTTTCATTTTAATCATTAGAGTTGATTGAAATACTCTGAAATGTTTACTATTGTCATTTGTTGGTTCATACATTTTATTCCACTGTCAAATGGGAAAATAATTGAAATGGACTCTAATAAATGTCTTCTAAAGAAATACATTAAATCAGGAAGGTGAATCAAATAACACATGCATTTATGTACGATTCTAAAAATATATGCAGGGGTTCCGTGGTTTGAAAACAGACGAGGGGCCAAGATACATTTAATTTACTACTGGCCAGGTACATTTTCAGTGAATGTGAGTTTCAATGCATGTTCAATGAATGTGAGTTTCAATGGAAAAGAAATTTACTGCTGCTTTTGTCTGTTTTCAATGTGCAACTGTTTTGTTTAGCGTTTGGTGGTTGTGCTGTAAAGTTTGAAAGAAGTGTTAGTAATACAGCAGGTAGCATACTCATCTTTGGTGTAAAAGGCTATGGTTCTACTCTCAAACCATGTAGGTGGATTACTGACACTGTAGATGGATTGCTGACACTGCAGGTGGATTAGTGACACTGTAGATGGATTGCTGAGACTGTAGTTGGATTTCTGACACTGCATGTGGATTATTGACACTGCAGGCAGATTGCTGACACTACAGGTGGTTTACTGACACTGTAGTTGGATTGCTGAAACTACAGTGCAGTATAATGGGTATGTTCCACTCCTGAGTGTGTTGTCCTTTGGATAAGAGGTTAAACTCAGGCCCCATCTTCCTGAGTTGGAGGTAGGTGCTCTTGAGATCTTTTACATCCACAAAATACCACTTATTTATAACATATTTACAAATATTTACAAATGTACAAACTCTAAGAGAAACATGGCTTAAACCCCACAACATTGACAATGAAATTATTCCCCCTGGATACAAGATCTTTTGCCTAGACAGGGTCCATAAAAAAGTGGGAGTGTAGCTATACTAACCAACTTGACTTATCCACTGTCAACATCTCCCGCCCCAACTTTCAACCAGCTAAACTCAATAGTCAACTGCAAATTTAACAGCCACAAAAAAAAAACTTACCATTACTGCCTTTATATTCCCCCAGGTGATGATATTCCCTTACTTGAACAAATGATCTCCTGGTTAACTCACACCTTACCTAATGAGACTATAATACTAGCTGATGCCAACACTGACTGGCAAACCCTCACCCCTGAATCCCCTAACTGTACTGTAGACCTTCACAGCTTCACTCAACTCATCACTGCCCCTACTCACCTAAGTAAGCCAACCAACTCTGGCACTATCCTGGACTGGATCCTTGTCTCCAATCCTAACCTATACCACACCCCAAAAGTCTATCTGACTCTCTAAGTCACCACTCTCCCATTTGCATCCAAAGATTTACCCTACAACACTGTAAATCACACAAATACAAAGACCATCATACTCTTTCTAATTCCAAACCTGTGGTATTCAGTGACAGGTTCTCCCCCATGAATTGGTCTTTCCTTCTCCACTCACCCCTTGATGAAGCTGTTCTTAAATTCAACACTATATTCCTTAATATTCTCAACTCCCTGGCTCCCCCTAAGAAAATTAGAAGAACATCACACTCTGCACCATGGTTATCGAAGTCAATTTACTCTCTAATGATTGAAAGAGGCAATGCTTGGAAAAACTAGTTAAAATTTAAATCCCAGATTTACCTCCAAAACTACAAACAACTCTGTAACCCCACAAAAAAGCAGGGCACCAAAGACAAGAAAAACTTCTGTATAAAACCCCAATCAAGCCATCACAAGAATCCCAAAAACTTTTGGAACAGTATAAATAATAATATAAATACAATTCTATGCCCTGGCAACCCTAGTTCACCTGACGCTTGTCCTAACCACCCTTCTCTAAACAGCCACCATTTTAACTCCTACTTCATTGATTCCATCACCAAATTAACCGACAATAGCAACACCAATCAATAACCACATCGCCACAACAGTCAGGAAATCCTTCTATGTGGCACACCTCATCACTAAGGGCTTTTCATCCAGAAAAAAGGAGGTCATTGTCCCACTGTACTCATCCCTCATTAGACCCATTATAGAATACAACGCCCCATTTGGCATGTACCTCTCAAGACATCTGCAACAACTGGAAAGGCCACAGAAATACCTCACTAAAAGAATCACAGGCCTAAAGCAGATGCACTATGCTGACCTCCTTAAAAAACTCCAGCTATACTCTGTCGCATATAGTCTACTCTGAGGCGATCTCTGCTTAACATACAAGGCCATGTCAAACCCAGAGCTGTTGGACATGCTACACTTAAAGAAATCTCAATCCCTCAGAGCCACACACTCCAGGGATCTAAATCTTGTCATCACAATAAACAAAACATGCTGGAGAGATGGGTTCCTGACCCAGAGACTCCCCAGACTCTGGAATAGACTGCCCATACTTGTCAAGCAGAGTGCCTCTTTGGCCCTCTTCAAAAGGAACCTTGATGATTGGTTGGGAGAAAGGAAATTCACCCCAGGGATCATGTCAGTCACCCTGCTAGACAGGGGTCCAGGGAAGTAAATAGTGTGGGAAGAAATAGCCAGGGAATTGTTATGGCTAGGCTTGTATAGGCCCTAGGGCCGATAGCCTAGTACCAACCTATGAACCACTAACCTCTCCCACCCCCCCACTTAATACAACTACCTTCTTGCTCAAACCCATCCCCACTACCTACATAAACTCTCTTCTCAGTAAACTAAAACCACGCTCTCCCTCAGCGGATAACCTACTACCCTACTTCCTAAAGCTCATCACTAGCTCTTTAGCCTACCCCAATCTCCATCCCAATTAATCAAGCTATCCAAGAATCTACTCTCCCATCTATCTCGAAACAATTTTATATCCACGAGGGAGGACACTCCACTGACCTTTCAAACTACCACCACATAGCCATTCTATCCCCCCTCTCTAAGTTACTAGAAAAATGTATTCATAAGCAACTTCTGGACTACCTCCTACAGGAAAATCTACTAATACCCACCCAACACGGTTTCTGCCCTAACCATAGCACTACTACTGCTGTAATATCCTTCACCCAAACTATTGCACAAGCCAGAGAAAATAACAAACTAGTCTCCTATCTATTCCTAGACCTGTCCAAAGCCTTTGACACTGTCTCCCACACCAAACTCCTTAACAAACTGTCTAACCATAATATCGCTAACCCTACCTTGACATGGTTTTCTAGCTACCTCTCCAACAGGCAGCAGTCTGTCAAATAGCTGTCTCCCTTCTCCCCCTTTCTCCCAGCCAGTACAGGCATACCACAAGGATCCATTCTCAGACCACTGCTATTTCACTAACTGTCTTCATATTTCCTGCTCTCACTCCTTATGCATACAATATGCTGATGATTCAACTATCATATCCAACTCTGACAACCTCTCGGACCTCCACTCACTAATCCAAAACTCCTTTTACACTGTTGAAAATTGGCTCACTGACAATCAACTCATAATCAATCATAAAAAAAAAAAAAAAAAACTTCTATTTCTGCCAAAGTCCCTTTGTCATCACAAATCATTATTTACCATCACATCACTTAACAACAGTGTCATAAACTTTGAAACACACACTAAACTATTGGGTGAGATCGTCGATGACCAACATAAATTTGATCTGCACATACTAAACTGTATAAAGAAGACATATCAAAAACTAGGACTACTTTATAGAAATAAAAAATACCTCACAAATGACTCTAGACTTTCTCTTGCCTATGCCTATCTTCTTCTCAGCCTTCTCTAAGCCTCTGCAATCATGACCAACTTACAATCCTCTCTAAGGGCCAAGCTTGACCTCACTTACAGCAAAGTTACTGGAAACCAACCCTATAACTCTCACCACTGCCTTTCTCTACTAACTTTACACTGGCTAGAATTTCCTCATTAACATTTACTTGCCCAACTGACTGTTAATCACTCCATCTTAAACAAACCCACCTCCTGCCGTCCACATCTTCGCTTATATCCCTATACACCCCTACCTGCTCTCTTTGGAGCTCTGACCAGTTTCTCTTAGCAATCCATAAGCCCAAAAGAACAATAGGACAACACTTATATAGCTACGTAGTTGCCCTAGCTTGGAACAAACTCCCACTGAGTATTAGAAATCTCCCACACACTCAAAGCTCCAAAACAGCATTAAAAGAAACCTTACTAAAATCTTGGATCTGTACATGCCAAAGCTCTAACTAACTCAAATACTGCCTTTCCCTCCACTTAACGCTGCTCTCTTTTTTGTCTACTAACTACTCCTTTCTACTCTATTTGTCTTAACTCTTCTAATATCCTATCCTCTGTTTGTATTTATTTTCTGTATGTTTTTCCCCAAAGCCTAAGTTGAAAATGGAGTATCACTCAGATGGACATACCCATTTAACAGATGTCAAAATAAATAAATAAATACAACTATATAGGCATACAATTATATTTAACCACATTCATAATTTTCCATACAATCGTACTAAATTGTTATCCCTATTAGATCTCCACTCCTTTTACCATAATGACCACCTGATTTTACTTTTTTTATCTATAAATATATTCTGTACTTTTATTCTTATAATACGCACATTTAATAAATTCCATGTTTATTTTATCCACTTCTTTAGTATCTCTTTAATATCTTCAAAAAATCTTCTTTATATAGTTTCCCATAATCGTTTAACTCTTTTACTTTTCAAAGGCACATGTTCAGTAGTTTATTCTTCTTGACAATGGAAACATAGTCTATCACTTTTCTTTTTATATGGCATATTTCCTTTTACTGGTAATTTATCTATTTCCAGTCTCCAAAAAAAATCTTGAAGTGCTACTGTGACGCCTGTGCACTGGCCCAGTAATCAAGGAGCCTCAATCCTCACCACTAGCACCAGTGAGGGGCATCCACATTGGGAGGATAACAAGTACACACACAGTAAAGTACAATTTCCCTTAAGAGCACACAGAGATCACAGTCATTGGGCTGATTTCTCCCTTTCTCCCCAGATCCCCAATAAGATTCCCCACCGGCACAGCTATAGGGTTCAGATCTCAGCCGAGTAGTCAAGCCAAAACCTCCAGTACCTTCTCTGTCCAACCAGTGCTTCATGTCCCTGCCCAAGTAGCTCACACACACACAGACACACACACACAGACACACACACATACACACACACACACACACACACACACACACACACACACACACACACACACACACACACACACACACACACTTTGAGGTTTGAGTTATATACATACACACAGACAGTCCTGGGGAAGGCTGGCACAGGTTTTCCAGCTATGCCCCCTTCTGCCCAGACTATACTGTAGTACCACCTGCCACCAACTACTCTTAGCAGCTACTATAAAGGCTCTTACCAAAGGGTGTCCAATTCTACTGTGCAATGTTGCTGTTATCCAGTTGATAAGTGTGTCCAAGCAAGGCTATTGGAGTGGCCTTATACAGTATCACCAAATACATGCAAGTACTCTAGGAGCTTGAATTATCTCTACACAAAACAGCCACAGTTGAAAGGTTTAAAATATTTAATAATAAATAATAAAAACAAGAGACACTACTCATCAATTCAACACAATGACAATTGAGAGGTCAGAAATCACAGGAAAATAATTTAAAACAACATTGTAGGATAGTGTCACATAAATATAGAAAACAGCTAGACTAATTTGGTTATATTTCTATCTATGTCTAAGAGAAATCACTGTTCTAAATTCTGCTTACAGAGCACTGACAAAGTGCTGGTGAGTTGTTGTCAGCTTCAGAACAAAATACAAAATGCTCTTCTTTCTTTCTGTCCTTAAATTGATAATACACAGTACTGCTGAGTCAATTCAGATTACATCATTCTTGACACTTCTACTTAAGTTTCCCAGGCTCACAGAACTTAAAATTTTAACATTTCTTTTTGTAATCTGCACCTGACAGGAAGCCACAGCAATAAAAGACACTTTACATGTAAAACCTAGTAATTATTTCTGTCTTAGAACAACAGAAAGAATTTCCTAGCCCAGGCATCCTGCCTCGAACTTGAGATCAAACAGTCATAAAATCCTTTGCTTATCAGCTTTCTTCAAGCAGGGTGTACTGTGGTAACATTTTGAAAGCTCAGAACATACACAGTTTTCTTACATTTGTCACACAAGCCTGTAGATCATATTAATATTTACAATGACAGAATTATTTATAAAATTATATCTGGCTGGGCTCGCAGCCCCTCAGTTTTTCACATCCCCCCGAGAACTCAAGCTATTTTTTCAAGTGTCCCTTGAGAAATGTTGCTTGAGAGGGTTGAGTCTGTCTGGGTATACCTTACCCCATTCCCTGTCTTGAGAGCAACATCTACATTGGCATTGCTAATCCCACTGTGGTGCTGCACTGACATATCATATGCTTGCAACCCTGGGCTCCACCTTAGTAACTTGGCATTTTACTGGCTGTCTCGATGTAACCATGTTAAAGGATTGTGATCTGTAACTACAGTGAATTTCCTTCCATACAGATAAGGCTGAAGTTTCTGCAGTGCCCACACTATGGCCAGACATTCCTTTTCTACAGCTGCATAGCATTCCTCCCTAGGTTGGAACCTATGACTGAGATAAACCACTGGGTGCTGTTCTCCCTCTGAAGAAATCTGGCTAAGTACAGCCCCCACCCCATGGTTCAAAGCATCCACCTGCACAACAAATGCTTTGCTGTAATCTGAACTGGCTAACACAGGGGATCCTTCCAAAGCTTCTTTAAGCTTTTGGAATGCCTGCTCACATGCTGTGGTCCACACTACCTGATCTGGCCTGTTTTTCCTTCTCAGGTCTGTGAGGGGAGCAGCTATTTATATATTTATTTGCAGTTTGTTTACCAGGATGGTCCATTGGGCCACGAGCAGCCCATTTTCAATGGAGTCCTGGGGAGAAGTGCTCCAGTGAATACAAATATAGAAATTTACAGATTTACAAAAACAATTACAAAGTTTATAAAAGCACTTAATGAGACATTTAGAAAAAAATACATGGTAACAACAGTTGCAATAAATTGGTATCTGATGGAGCAGATGCATGAAAATCCCATTATAAATAGATTAAGGTAGTATAAAGAATGCAAGTTCCTTCAGGAAATTATGGGCTAAAGGAGGCTAATTAGCAGATATGTGTAGAATAGAGAGAACTGAAGTTAAGGAAGTTATGTAGGGTGAGAGCAAGAACATTCCCACTGTGAGATTAGGTGTGAGTGAAGTAAAGTTTTAAAGGTAGGGAGACTGTTAGCGGTCTGGATAAGAGGTGGGAGAGAATTCCAGTGGCATGCTAAGCAGAAGGATAGAAGATGTTTGCCTGGAGGATGGGCAGGTTTATGAAGTTCTATTAGATTTTGAAAGTTAGATCAAAGGCATCTGTTAGGAAGATGCATTTGGAAGGTAGAGGCAAGGGACTAACAGAGAGAGGAACTAAAAATAAGCTTGTCTGCATTGATAAATTGAATATAGGTAAGATGATTGGGCAGTTCAAGCCAGTTCATCTGATGCAGGGAGATGCAGTAATGTGTATTGGATCTGTGGCCAGTTGCAAATTTTGAAATTTTACTATAGCAGGAGGAGAGTTTAGATTTGAGAGAGGATTGCAGATTGGTAAGGATAGAGACACCATACAGGAGGGAAGGGATGAGGTATGTGTTAGCAAGAATGAGACTGGTGGAGGCAGAAATGAAACGGTTGTGGCGATAAAGCATGCCAAGTTTCTTGTGAGTTTTTATGATATTTACATGAAAATGGTTATCAAACTTTAGTTGGTCATCGATGAGGATTCCTAACAGTTTAGCAGTGGAGACTGTTTCAAGTGGAGTGCTACTTCGGCTGGTGATAGAGAAAGAGTTTTTGTTTAGGGTGATGCTTTTAGAGGGGGGAAATATCATTAGTTTAGTCTTGGTTGCATTTAGTGCTAGATGGCTGTCTAGCGTCCATTATTCTGTAGAGGAGAAGGCATCTTGGGTTAATTTTATTAATGAATAAGTGGAGATTGCAGAACAAATTATTGTTGAGTTATCTGCATATTGGATGAGGTTGGCATTAGGGATGGCATGGTAGAAGACATTAATGAAAATATTGAATAGAAGGAGGCCTAGAATTGAGCCTTGAGGCACACCTGTGGCAGTGTTTAAGAATGATGAGGTAGCCTTTTTCCACTTAACTGCTTGTTGCCTATTAGATAGGTGACTGGTGAACCAGTTAATAGAGGGTTGGGATATATTCAGTTTAGAGAGCTTAGTAAGAAGAAGGTTATGAGAGATGGTGTCGAATGCCTTAGGGAGGTCTAGGAGGAGGGTGGATACAATATGATCAGAGTCACAGGCTTTGTTTACAGTTTCTAGGAAGGAGAGGAGAGCAGTGGTGGTGCTATGGCCAGGTTGGAATCCATGCTGGGTGTGAATAAGAAGCTTATTATTTATAAGATAGGGTAAGAGTTGTAGGTGGATGCATTTTTCAAGAAGTTTTGAAATAGGGGATATGATAACGATGGGACAGAAGTTGGAGATATCATTATTGTTACCGCCTTTATGGAGTGGAATAATATAGGCCTTTTTTCCAGAGCTGGGGAACATGCCATTCTGAAACTGATTGATTTATTAAGATGTAGATAGGGAAGGCAATGGCTTCTGCGGCTATTTTTAGGAAGTAGGAGAGTATTTCACCAGGGGCATTAGAGCAAGGTTTCAACTTTAGAAGTTTTTTTATGGTGGAGATAGGGATAGGGTTTATGGAGAAGGAAGGAGGTTGAGAGCTAGTGGTAGTGGAGGTGAAAGGGATGTATGGAGGCTGTTGTGGGGAAGCAAGGTTATTAGTGAAGGATGATGTTAGTTTGGATATGGAGTCAATAAAGAATGGTCAGAGGCATTTGGGTCAGGGCAGGGGTTTTCTTTTTTACCTGGGTTAAGAAGAGAGGAGATTCCATCCCAGAATTTTTTAGGGTTATTGTTGTGGTGGTTCTGGAGGGTGGAAAAATAGGCTTTATGGTCTGAGTTAATACGTTTTTTTTACTTTGTTGTGGAGTGTTTTGTATTCATTAAGGGAAGTAATAGTTTTAGTTTTATGGTAGTGTTTCCAAGCTTTATCGCAGAGTCACATGATGCCTAAGGTATGGGACAGAGTTACTTTTAGTGCATTTTGTTTTCCAGGGAGCAAAGGAGTCTAGCAAGTTTAAGAAGGTTTTATTGAAGTAAGTAACAGCATTTTCCAGGGGAAAAGTTTTGAGTGGGGTCCAGTTAGTTCTTTTTAGTACATCAGAGAATGCATTGGGGTTGAAGTTCTTTGGGTACTGAATAGAGGTGTTGGAGTGGGGAAGTTGCAGGAAGAAGGGAAGATGATGGGCGAAAGTGGAAAGATGGTCACCTAGAGTATCTGAAAGGGTGCCACTACTGGAGATGTAGTGAGGATGGGAAATTAGAATCCAGTCAAGGGTACTACCAGTGAAGACGTCTTTGCAAGGTCTGGTTGTGGAGTTAATAAGTTGAGTGAAGTTATAAAGATTTAAATTTAGGGAGTTCAGATAAAAAATACCCAAATCAGCCAAAGGTCATCCAGTAGGAAAAAAAGTATCTGCAGTGGAAAATACAAACCAGGTAACCACCAGGACTGTCAGCATATAAAACTTTTATTATTATTTTATTCAGGCTTTTTATTCAGCCCAACAATCCATTTAGTTTCGGCTATCTCGGTGAAAAAAGGTACTCCAGGGTGGGGTGCTTATATCTAGCCTCATTGGAAATAAAGCTGCAGGCTTCACCAAGATTCTATGCTGACTATAAATCTGAAGGTTTAGTATACCTAGCTAAGTGCAGAAATTGCACTTCATTTTATGTAGGGAAGAGTGTGAGAATGCTGAAGGAATGTACATTACAGCATCAAGGTGACATTAGACTCAAGAATATACTTAATGCATTAGCAAAGCATATTTCTATGCAACCTGGACACAATTTTGAGTTTTTAGTACTACAGATAGTTTGTATGGATAAGAGAGGTGAGGACTTTAACAATAGGCTTGAGATAGTTGAGACTAAATGGATTGTTAGACTGCAGGCAGACAAGCTGCCTGGTATTAATGCTGCTGTACCTTTAAACCTGATTTTAAAGAAGCGTAGTTTGCATCAGTAATTGTTTTAATGTTTTTATTGGTTGTTGCTAATTGCTTTCAATATATAAAGTGCTTTAGTTTTCTTGTATTGATGGATCTGATGAAGCACAGTTTGTGTGAAAGCGCTTATCCTATATGTTCTGAATAAAAGTTTTATATGCTGACAGCCCTGGTGGTTACCTGGTTTGTATTTTCCACTGCATATTTAGGGAGTTAGTTGGAGATAGAATTGAGTCCCCAGTTAATGTTAACATCCCCCAGGATTATAGCTTCATTAGTGATATTGGTTGAGAGCAGGAGAGAATGTCCTCGAGGACTGAGACATTGTCTCTGGGAGGGATATAAAGGGAGGCAATACAGATGAATATATGTTTGTTTATTTGAAGGAGGGCTAGAATTAGTTCAGCATTACCAAATTCAGAGATAGGTTTGGAGTAAGGGGTGACTAAGAGGGATAAGGAGTAGAGGAGAATGACACTTCCCCCTTTTTAATGCGTTCTGTCATTTTTGATAACACAATAGTTGGGTGGGGTCAGTTCTGAGTATTTTATGTGCGGTTTAAGCCAGGTTTCAGAGATGGAAAGAATATCGGGTTTACTGTGGAGTAGCCAGGTATGGAGGTTAGGGATCTTATTACATATGCTTTGAACATTTAATGCTGTGAAATGGAGGGATGTAACAGCTGATTGGGGAGGTTGAGATGGGGAGGAAGAGTTGTGTGAAGGAGAGGGGCCAGGGTTTGGGTGCATGTCCCCAGAGGTAAGGATAGAGATAAAATGGTGTATGAGGGAGAAGAGGTATTTAAGTTGTTTAGTATCTAGTTTATGTGTTGTTAAGTTTATTGAGTTGGGGCTGTTATAGACTGGAGTAATATTTTTGTGGTAGGGTATGAGTTTATAGGTGAAGAGCATAATGTTATTGAGGGAGTAGAGGTTAGGGAATATGCAGATGGAGGAGTGTGTGGGCTGCAAAGAGGATGACATAGTTGAATGATATGGGGGAGTGTGATTGGCATAGAGAGGTGTGGTAAGATAGTGTAAGTAGGATAAGGAGACAAGAATTAGTACTACAGTTAGAAAAGTGATTGGTTTGACAGGCCTGGTGTTTTTATAGATAGATTTTGGGGGTAAGTTTGAGCTGAGAAGGTATATGGTCAGCTGTCTTAAATGTGTAGATTTAGTGGAGTGGAGTGGAGTGAGGGGTGGAGTAGATGTAAGGGTTGGGCTGGAGAAGTAATTAAGTAATTATGGTTGGGGTGGATAGGTTAATAGGGTGTGGGAGGAGGTGGGTGTGGCTTACTAACTATAAGTGTAGAGGTACTAGGGGCATGTGGGAATTGGGGGCAGGGTAGGGGAGCGGAGTGAGCTCGAAGGGCGAACGGAGCAGGTAGAGCCGAGCCAAGATGAAGAAAGAGACTAGCCAGAAATCATCAGTGAATTGGAGGGAAGATATGGAGCTAGAGACCAGGTAAGGGGAGAGAGGGATAAAAACTGGTCTAACTACAGAAAAGGAGGGCTAAAAGAGAGGATTTACTGGTAGAAGGATTATTGCAGGGGAGGGTTACTGCAGGTACAGAGTTGGAAGAGGGAGTGGGGGAATACTGTCACCTGGTGGCCAAAGTAAACTATGACTACTAGAGATGGTTGAGGGAGTGAAAGGGGATCGGGGGGGAGAGAGAGGAGATTATGGACTACAGTAGGCTGGTAGCAAGTGTGTGCTGGGGAGCTGAATTTAGCACTTTAGTTGTATTGACAATAACAGTTGCAGTAAGCACCATAGTAGGTTTATGTACACACTGTTATTCCTGAGAGGAGACTGTAGGGCTGCAGAGCACTTCAGATGTCCCATTTCTTGCAAGGGTGAGGTGCAGGGTAATTAGTACACAGTGGGAGACACCTGGGGAGGTGCAGATGCAACTAGAAAGACACTGCTATTCCTGAGGGGAGACTGTAGAGCTGCAGAGCACTTCAAAGGTCCCATTTCTTGCAAGGATGAGGTGCAGGGTAATTACTGGCACAGTGGGTGACACCTGGAGAGGTGCAGACATGACTAGCAAGTGACAAGCGTAGGCAGCAGCCCACAGCAGGCTATGGTACTATAACTGGGGCCAAACTTTCTATAGTACCCTGCTGCCCCTAAGAATGCCCGCACCTGCTTTTTGGTAACAGGTGGTGGCCATGCCTGAATGGCTTCCACTTTGGCAGGTTCTGGCCTGACCTTACCACCCCCCACTTTATGTCCCAGGTAGGAGACCTCTGCCATACCTACCTGACATTTGCTGGGCTTAATGGTCAGCCCTGCCCTCTGTAGTCTGCCCAGCACCTCCCTGACATGCTGAAGGTGCTCTTGCCAGGAATGGCTGTAGATGGCAATATTATCGAGGTAACAAAAGTAAACCATCCTGCTCCTGCTAGGATGTGATCTACCAGCCTCTGAAAAGTCACTGGGGCATTTATCATCCCAAAGGGCATCTTTGTGAACTCATACAAGCCAAATGGGGTCACAAAGGCTGACCTCTCTCTAGCATGGGGTGTCAAGGGCACCTGCCAGTAACCCTTGGTAAGATCAATGGTGGTAAGATACTTAGCTCCACCCAGCTGCTCTAAGGCTTCATCTGTCCTAGGCATGGGGTAAGCATCTGTCTCTGTGTGACTATTAATGTCCTGTAGTCTACACAGAACCTGGTGCTGCTATCCTTCTTTGGCACCAGCAACACTGGGGTGGCCCAGGGACTGTTGGACTCTTGAATTATTCCTAGTTCCAACATTTCCTGTATCTCCTCCCTCTGAGTCTGTTTGACTGTCTCAGGCACTCTGTAAGGGGCCTGCCTAATTGGCCTTTGGGGTCCTGTATCTACCTGAGGTTGCACCAGGTGGGTGCACCCTGGTTTCCCAGTGAACATGTCCCCAAACTCATGTAACACTGGTCAGATTTCTCGAACCTAGGTAGGAGATAGCTGCTGGGTCATTGCTACCTCTTCCACTGAGATGTCAGTCCAAGCATCACTGAGGAGATCAGTCACCAGATCTCCCTCAGACTCCTCCTGAAAGCCACTGCAAATACTCAACACAAGGGCCTCCCTATCATGGTATGGGTTCATTATGTTAACATGGTACAATTTGTGCTCCTGCCTCTTGTCTAGCAGTTTCATCATGTAGTTAACATCACTTACCTTCCTTACCACCTTGTAGGGTCCCTCCCAAGCTGCCTGCAGCTTGTTAGGTCTGACGGGAATGAGAACCATTACCTGCTGCCCTACAGCATACTGTCTAGCTCCATTATTCCTGTCATTCCAGACTTTTTTCTGCTGTTGGGCCTCTGCCAAGTTCTCCTGGTCCAAGCCCATGAGTTCCCTGAGCCTTGTCCTGAGGTTTAGGACATATGCCACAACAGACTCCTTGTGATATTCAGACTCACCCTCCCACTTATCTCGACTTAAATCAAGGGGTACTCTCACCCTATGCCCATACAGCAAGTCAAAGGGTGAAAAAACCTGTGGATTCCTGGGGAACCTCTCTGTAAGCAAACAACAGATGTGGCAAATATTTGTTCCACTTCCTCTTAAACTGGTCTGCAAATGCCTTGAGTGTAGAATTTAACCTCTCAACAAGACCATTAGTCTGAGGATGGTAGGGGTTGGTCTTTAAGTGCTTCACCCCACAGCACTTCCACAGACTAGCTAGTGGGTCTAACTTGAAATTGGCACCTCTGCCAGTCAGTATTTCTTTTGGGAAACCTACCCTGCTGAAAATCATTTGCCACCATTTCCACCTCAATGGAGGACAAAGTCACTGCCTCAGGGTATCTTGTAGCCTAATCTACTACCACTAGTATATACTTTTTTCCTGTCAAACTTGGGGTACTCACACACATAAAGGGTTTAAATCAAATATTTTCTGTAAGCCTACATTTAGTAATTCATATTTAGAATTTAGCAGCTGTCATCCCTTTTTTCAGAAAAAAAGTATTCTAAAAGGTCAGTGCATTAGAACTGCTAGGATGACATCTACTTATACTGACATGGTTAAAGAGTTGGATATAATGGGGGTATGTTTCTTGAAAGAGGCTGTCAACACTGGTAAAGGAAACAGTTGACTATGTTTTGACCCACTGGGGTACTTTTTACAAACCACTTTTGGGTCTAGGATTAGAACCAGTAGTAGATACTACCAAGGATAATGTATTTAATAGGGCATTGGTTTTAGAACACAGCCCTTATACCGACTTGATTAAGGACATGGTTATCAAGAATTGGAATATTCTTGGGAGCGATAGGAAGATTTATACATTGTTTAGTGACACCCTCACTTTTGTGTATAAAACAGGGGGTAACCTGAAAAATAATTTAGAGGATACAAAACCCCATGTTAAAATAGGAGCTATCCAGGGTACAAAAACATGTGGTTCATGTAGCCAATGTGTTTTTATCCTAGAGAGGGCTGAAACACAATTAGGGAACATCAATATGACTAAGGTCATTTTCCAAAAAGGCAATTGTAATGCAAAAAGTGTGGTTTATTTGGCAATGTGTTTGACTTGTTCAGTGTTTTATGTTGGGAAAAGCAACAGGTAATTAAAAATAGAATGTATGAACACATTTACCACATTAGGAAACAAAATACCAATAATGCCTTATACAGACATCTGGCTTCTAGCACTGGATGCCACAATTTTAAATTTGCTATTTTATAAAAGTTATCAGTTAAGCCCAGGGGAGGTGATGGTAAATTTCTGTTAGAAGAAAGAAAAGTTATATGGCAGTTGATGTTAAATGCTTGTAACCCCCCTGGAATTAATGATAGCATCCCCCTAAAACCTATTTTAGAGCTTAGAGTTTAATGATCTTATCTTTAGATACACATTTGCTTTAAAGGAAAATTTATATTTTATATTTTCTATAGGTTTTTTAAAAAATGTGTTTTTATACTAATTACTTTTATCTTTAATGTTGCCAGTACTTAATAAAGTGCTTTCAGAATGTTTGGTTATTACAACAGTGCCCTATTAGAATTCTTGGTTAATATGCCCTTTATATTTTACCAAATTAAACTGAATTAATTATTACATCATTTTCAAAGTGAATACTGATTGGTTTATTGCCACCAGTTGTAGATATAAAAAATAAAGTTTCTTTATTGACTTTTGAATCTGATAAAGTCCTGTTAAACATGCTTATTCCTATGTTTTAATAAAGACACCAGTTTTTGGATTTTAGAACCATTTTATGTTGGGAGTCTTTATTGTCTTG
Organism: Protopterus annectens; assembly: GCF_019279795.1. Lineage (NCBI taxonomy): Eukaryota > Metazoa > Chordata > Ceratodontiformes > Protopteridae > Protopterus > Protopterus annectens. The sequence continues at coordinate 1,413,813,305 of NC_056744.1, forward strand.
GTTCCACACCGTCCTGAGTTTGCGGTAATAGTATTTTTGTGTTTGGTTGGATATTGCTGCTGCTACCAGTGATTCCTGTTAAAATATTATAAACTATTTTAAAATAACTTACTGATGTAGAAAATGTACTCATAACATTACTCATAAAAAATATCATTAAGATACCATCAACTTATGTATACAAGCAGTAAATATAAATTTCATGTGGAACTCACTTAACTCTTTCCCTCCAGTACAGCTCTTTTGAGTGTGTACCTTTAACTCCCAGTGGGTGTGGCTTGAAACTTTTAAAAATGAAGTCATCACCTTGTAAAAATATGTGAAGGCTGCCAGCCTAGCCAGATAGAATTTTGTAGATAATTCTGACATTTGTAAATATTAATATAAGCCACAGGCTTGTTTTCTTAAATGGAAGAAAATTGTGTTAAATGTTGAACATCAAAAGTGTAACAACAGTGCAGTCTGCTGGAAGAAAGCTGATATGTCAAGCCTTGATGACTGTTTGATCTCAAACTCAGAGCCATGATGTCTAAGTCAGCAGATTCTTTCTATTCCTTTGAGACCAGAGTTAATTGCTAATTTTTTCATATATAATGTCTTTAATTACTATGGTTTCCTGACTAGGTGCAATATCAAATCAATGTAAATGTAGAGTTTCTGTTAGCTTGGGAAACCAGAGAATTGTTAAGAATGATGTAATCTAAAATGAGGCAGCAGGATGTAGTATCAATTTAAAGGACAGGGAGAGAGTATTTTGCATTTGTCTTCAGAACTGACTACTCACCAGCACTTGCTTTGCTCTGTCTGCATGTAAGTAGGAACTTAAACTTTAGTGTTTCTCTTAAGAAATAGATAGAAAATAGTAAGTTTAGACTAGCTGTTTTCTATGTCAGAACTACTCTACTGTATTATTTTAAGCATTTTCCTGTGATCTCTAAACTCTTGACTAGCATTGTGTAGTAAGAAATATTGTCTTTTTTATTATTTATTATTAAATATTTTAAAACTTTCAACTGTGGCTGCTTTGTGTAGAGATAATTTAAGCTCTAGAATACATTGCATGTAAATAGTGATACTGCACAAGTAAGTCTTGCTGCTCAGTCACACTTACCATTTGGATAATAATATTTCACAGTAATAATTAGACACCCTTTGGTAAGGGCCTGTCTAGTAGCAGATACATAAGGCTCCTGGTGGCAGTGATTACTACCTAATAGCCTGGACAGAAGGGGCACAGCTAGTGAACCTGTGCCAGCCTTCCCCAGGAGTGTCTGTGTGGTTTTATATAAATTCTATCTCAAAGTGTTTATGTGTGTGTCAGCTACTTGGACAGGGACATGAAGCACTGGTTGGACAGAGAGTTTGCTAGGAGGACTTGGCTTGGGACCCTGGCTAAGGACTCCACTCTACAGCTGTGCCAGTGGGGAGTCTTATTGGGGATCTGGAGAGAAAGAGAGAAACCAGCCCCAGACTGACTGTGATCTCTGTGTGCTCTTAAGGGAAATTGTACTTTACTGTGTGTGTCTTTGTTGTCCTTCCCAATGTGGACACCCCTCACTGGTGTTAGTTGTGAGGATTGAGGCTCCTTGATTGCTGGGCCAGTGCACGGGCATCACGCACCTTACAGTTCTAATAATTACTCACTGACAGAGGTTAAATATCAATATAGTTGTGTTTGCCATCATGTATGCTTCAAGATAAAATATTCTTATACCTCCTTGTATGTAGCATGGTTTGGGAATTATTAATGTAAATACGAACAAGCAATATTTGACACCAAGAGGCACAGTAGGATGTAACTGCAGAAATGCCTGAAGGTGCACTTGGCTGTAATGAGTTAAATACTGAGATCTAAATTAAAAATATAAAACCTCTTTACATTTGTCAGTATGTCATATTTTTGTGGCTCTTAACTTGAGTACTGGCTGCAAAATTATAGTGTCATTTAAACCAGGAATGGAAATTGCGTTCAACCTAAGTTGCCAAATTACTTCTTTATATTCCACTGTTTCAATAATACCAAATAAAAATCTTTTACACTTATTACACGTTTATGTTTGTCTAGCCAAGGTGGTGTTAACATCCATCCTGCTAATGTTATAATTATGCTTATATATCATTTTCCTCAATGCCATCTCGGTTTCACCTGTATAAAACCCATTGCACCCTGAGCCTTTAGCCAGGTAAATAATACCTAATGTACCACAATTACCACACATAAGAAATACTTTGGAATTTATACCATCATTTAAGATGATGCTATCTTCTTCTAATATCCAGGGACATTGTTTGCAAGCTCTTCACTTATAAGTTCCCTTTTAAATGTTTACATCCTTCATCAGTTACCTTTTATAATGTTCTTAATATCACCATATAACTCATTATTAGCCACAACACAGGCCCTTTCAAAATAAGTATTTTACCTAGGTGTTTATGGGGATTCCTTCATAACCAAATTCATGTCTTCTCTTAGTAATGGTTTAAATTTCATTCCCCATAAGTTCATAACTTTAGTGATAATTTTCTGGACAATGGATTCTAGATATTCCCTCTCCATAAACAGTGTGTTTATTTCCCCTTCCAAATCACTTAGACAGGAGGTTGTCTCACAACCCTTATAAATTGACCCCTAACAAGATTGTTCTTAAACACAAGGGGGTGTAAACTGGCAAAATGCCAAATGGACTTGCTAAAGGTTGGTTTCCTAAAAAATATGTGTTTTAAAACCAAATCTTATTTGTTCGACTTGAACTTCTAAACAATTAATAATCTTTGTATTAAAGGTAAAAGAAAATTTAAAAAAAAGTAATGGAGCTGTGTAAAAATTCAATAAATTCCTTAACTTTGTCTTCTGGGCCAGTCCGTAAAATAAATATGTCATCTAAAAATCTTAAGTATAACCTAATAAATTTTAAATACTCAGAGGAAAAAAATGCATTTTCTCCCAAGCCATTAATATTGTATTTGCATATATGGGGTACACTTCTTTTAATTGTTTAGAAACTTCTCTCTCAAAATAGATAATATTGTTTTTAACACTATATCTGGCAAATCCAAAAAAAATCTAATATTTCTAGCTGTTAAAAATTCACATTCAATTAATGTATAAAGAAAGAATGATAATACCTCTTCCATTGGGATAGAGTTAAAAAGATCCACAACATCACTATTTAAAAATAACTAGCATCTGGTCCCAAATATTTGGGGTCAACCTCCTCAAAAAATCCCAGGAGTCTTTCAACAAGTGGGATTCCTAACTGTAAATGAGATTTAATATTTTATCAATGTAAATACCTAATGTGCAGTTTTTATAGCCACCAGCAGAGACTACAGGTCTGTAAGGATATTTAACCAGATCTTTATGAACTTTGGGGATGCCAAACATAGTGGGAATATACAGATTTTCTACTCTTAAAAAATTATATACATCAAGGGTTATTTTATTTTCTATAAAGAGTTCCTCTAAATAGAGGTATATTTGTTGGGTCTACTTCACATTGTCTAAGGCCAACAATATTGAAGCTGATATTGTCGGCACCAGATTAGCAAAAGCAAAACAAAATTGAACGTTTAAATGGAAATCTCCATAAGGGGAGATTTCCATTTAGTTCAATGTAGTGCGGTCTCGGAGTTGGTATATTTAAGTAGAGGGGGTGTGGGGGTGCATCCTCCCACATGGTGGGTGGAGGGAGGGCTTGCCCCCCTGCTTGCAAAGGTAAGTTTTTATTTATTTTTGTTTTTAGGCATTTTTTTAATCTTTCAATGTTTCAGAATTTGATGATATGGTGTCGACCATATCAGATTCGATATTCTGAAACTTCGATAAGATAATACAGATGCTATTTGTCTATATGCTATATGAATTTCATTTCTTGAGACAATAGTGTAAGATTCTGAATTGTTTAGAATATCAACATACCTCTATTGTGTTGCAGATCACTGCTCCCCCATCCTTGTCTGGTTTCATGATTCTAATTGATTTATCCTTACTTAAGATGTTCAATAATTCAGATTCTTCCTTACTAAAGTTATACTTTCTTCTTTTGTTTCTATTTTTGTATAGCTTATAAATATCTTCCTTAACTGTTTTTTCAAAAGCAACAAATGATGGGTGTGTAGGAGGGTTAAATACTCTGTTTCTCCCAAAATTATAATCATTAACCTTTTGCTTAATCACTCCTATATTCTTACCAAAAAAATAATGTTAAATTAAATTTCCTCACATACAATTTAAATTTTAGGATAATGTCTGCAATATCTGTTTTCATTTTTATCATACTTATATGTATACAATTATACTACTAATCTCAGAAACTTTTCATTTAACTACTTTAACATTTTGTGCAAATTAATGAAGCATCATTTATTATTGGGATAATTAACTATAAAGCTCCTTGTGCAAATTTAATAAAGCGGTATTTACCACTGGATTAACTCTAAACCTCCTTCTACTTCTTTATTTACTTACAAAATTCCTCTTTGTACTGGGTTTAATCTAGAACCTCATGTAAATGAAAACATTATCTGTGATAATTCCTTTTCAAATAATGTTGGGAACATAAATACACTTAGTGGGTATGCTATTTTTCCTATCAGTACTGAATTTATCAAATAAGCCTTTTTTTTTATAAATGATAGTATATATGTCCTCCAGAAAAGAAAGGTTTGTTTTATTTCTTTATTGTGTTTTCCCATTGCAGTCTACTTGCATCCTTTTTCCCAAAATTTATACCAAACACAGAAATTTCATTCATTGTAAAATATGTACCCTCAGCTTTACATCACCTAAACCTTTACTTTTCTTTTTATTTAAAGCCTTACCTATCACCTCTAGACAGTCTTTTATACAAATTATTACTTCTTTTATCCATTTTTTGCAAATAGTATAATGCAATCTGCATATGTTAACAGAAGTGGAATTCTCAACTATTCAGGTGTTATATACCCCACCTATCTTCAATAATATTTTCCATTTAGTTTATATGCATTTTGTATTGTTTAAATAAAGATCTTATAATCAGGCTCCAGTTTTTTAATTGTCTTCCATCTTTCTTTTTCTTCTATCATATGAATTTAAATATTCTGTTACATAATTCTTTATGCACAAAACCTTCATTTAACCATTCATTCAAAATCTTAAAAAAAAAAAAATATATATATATATATATATATATATATATATATATATGTATATATATATATTTAGCAATCCCCTAATTAATTGTTTATACATTTCATACCCTATTCCACCTCGTCCTGCAGCCAAACCTATATTTACTTGCCTTGATACTTTATCTAGCTAATAAAAGAAAAGCCCATTTTCCAATTCCTTACTGTCTTTTTTTCTGTCACATTTTATTTACTTTCCATGTTTTTATACTGCTTTCTTTTTTTCTTTTCTTTAAAAAATGTCTTGCCCATATTGTACTACACTATTCAAAATCTCTTCCTGGGTTCTTTCCATTTCTCAATTACATTTTTTTATTTCTCTCATTGCACTACATTTAATAATCTGTTTAAGTAACTTAATACCTCTTCTCTTTTTCCTTGTAAAAAATGTTTGCTTATATAACGATTCTTGTATTTTTTCTTGATTTCTTTCATATAATCCTTTTTCTTTGTCAGTATTTGCTATCAAGTTCTAAGTCTTCCAATGCCTCACTATATGTTCTTTTATATTTTTCTTTCACTACTTTTCTCACATCAGATTCCACTGTAAAAATATTTTTTTATTTCTCCTTAAATATCATCCACTATTCAAACTGATTTTTATAAAATGTCCTCATAGTAATAACTGCATTACTAATCTTTTTCCTTCTTTATTCCATACTTTCTCATTTATTGTTTTTATTCCTTTGTCTGTTTTTGTATTATTCCTTATTTTTCTTTATTTCTAGCCATACTGCAAGATGATCAGAAAAATCCTTTTTCAGCTACCTCCTGCTTCTCCTATAGCTAAACCTTCTGATACTATAAAATAAAATAATCTATTTCAGTTCCATACATACCCCTTTTGTAAGTCTATGCATTTTTATCCCAGAGTTTTAACTTACCACATCTTATGACTTCTAACATTTTTCTTATGTAAGCTCCTATATGTTTTGAGTGCTAACTAATGTTCTAACTTACAAACTGCCTTTTTTTATCTTGTTTTATGAAAGTAGAGCTTTAATTGTTGAATATCTACCAGGCATCCTGCTAACTGTTTTGCAGAGGTTATTCATGTTCTGATTACATTTGTAAGCATTTCTATGGCATGCTACTGTACTTAGAAGACTTACAGGCTGGACTTTACAATTGCTTTTATAGAAGGCTAAGTGAACACAGTTCATGTTACTGTTATTTCATACTGAATAACATATCTAGAATTATTGTCCTAAAACAGACACACTTTGCTGTGTGCATTATATCCTAAGTGTATTCACTGCTGAATTATACAGCTGTTATCACTGGACTTAGAGGCTCCATGTTACTGCTGTTAGTCTGTGGTTTTACAGAGCTGATACTGTATGCACTATAATCAATTTTAATTATAACGTATGTAATATAATTAATTTTACTCTCCAGCTCTATTCCTTGCATGCTCTCCACTTCACATTCTTGTAACCTTTGCACTAATTCTGCCTTATTTACCTTTATGTTTCAGTTTGCACGGGTTTCTTTCCTGTGTGACCTCCCACCCCCACCCGGGATTAACTGTATAAAGCAATATCTACCTTCTCCACTGAAGTTGGCTATCCTAACTAAGTAAAACCTCTGGGAAGCAAGAACCTGACTCCCTCCAGCTTTTCTATTGTAATAGGTGAATTACAATTTAGTTTTTGTAAACTGCTGAGGCTTAAAGCTGTATGCACAACAACAGTGAAGGGGTCCAGCCAATTGCCACTAGATTGGGCTTTAATACCTTTAATTAGCCTTACACTCACACAGTGTTCCAGTCCCAAGCATTTACTTTTTAATTTGGTAAAGTTTTGCTTTTACTTTCACTATAGTTTCTATATTAATCACAACTCTCTCTATAACTGCCAAACAACCCTGTTTGTGTGCTTGACATGATAATTATTTAAAGTATTCTACAGTTACTGATATTTTTAAGCTTATTCCTCACCTTACACTGATAGTTTTTCAGCCCTTCTCCCTGTGGGGGAGGGATCCATAGGTTCCTGGTTAATCCTGTTCTGGCTGCTCTCTACTCCATTCTCCCTATCTGCTACCCCCACCCTGATTAACTTCATTAGTCAGCTCCCTTTCTAGGGTGCCATCTTTAATCAAACTATCTACTACCTAACTCACATTCATTTCATCCTGTAGTCACTGTACCTTCCCTACCCCTCTGTTCGTTGTGCCTGCACAGCAAGTAAGTTGAGCAGTATCCCTAGTTCATCCCCATTGCAAATTGGCTAACTCACAACACTAGCTAAAGTGTAGTTTACCCCTGCCCCCACCAGCTATTGTATTCCTAACCTTAAAATTTCCCTAGAAATACATTAACTATAGGACTCTTACTAAAAAATTGTATTAAAAATAGCAAATCTATAGCTAGCAAAATTAAGTGCTAAAACTGGTGTAATTTAAGAGCTAAAATACTTACCTTACAGCTCTAGGAAGCCCTAGGAAGTCTTGCTAATTGCAATAGCCCTGCTCCGTTTGCCCTTGCTTTACTTGGACTCACTTTGCTCCTCTCCCTGCCTCCACTACCTCTACATTTATAGTAAAATAGCCACTCCCCCACTTACTACATCCAATCAGCTTTCATCTAGGTTATTTCACCACACACCCTTTCCTCTGTCTACATTCTACTAGCACCTATCAGCTTTTATCTGGCATTCTCCCATCCCCTACCAATATAGTTACCTCCACCCTTTCTTCTGGTGTTGTATCACCAGGAAATACAATTCCCTAACACAATAGCTGTATCCCTAACAATGATGTATTCCCCTCTACTACCACTCCTGCTGGTCCCATACCTCCTTACCTTGTATGGAAACCAGTTTCTCACAGGAATTCAACTCCCAAAGGGCCATACTATCACCCTAGCTGTAAATCTTCCCACCTTTAACCATACATATAATACCGTGTCCTGCTTAATGTCTTGTTCCCTCTATCAATACACCTACCCCTGGCACATTAGCCCTAGTTCCAGACACTACTCCAAACTTATAAATACATTTCTGAAGCTTATCACTAAGTACAGACCTAGCCTAATACTTGGTGGTGACATTCACCCCAACCCTGACCCATCCACTTCTGATATATACACCCCCTCATCTATTAACCTAAGCTACAATTCTACAATCAATAGACCAATTAACTCTCTCCTAGTCTGTCATCTCAATATTAGAAGCATTAATAACAAGGTACATGAACTGCATGCACTCCTGACTGTCCACTCCCCTGAGATTCTCTGGCTATCTGAAACCTGGATAAAACTTAACACTAGTGACAAGGAAGTGTTACCACCTGGGTATAACATACACAGGCTGGATCGTGTTTCCAGGAAGGGGGTGGGTAACTATACTTTACAAATCTGAGTTAAATGTGAGCATATATGTAACACAACCACTGTAGATTAATAACTCTGAAATTCTTGCAACTAGATTGCAACTAAACAAAAGTAAATGCATTAATATCATCTGCATGTATATTCCCCCAGGTAACAATATAACTACACTTGAAGACACCCTGCACTGGCTATCATGTCATTACCCCCAAGAAACCCTACTACTTGGGGATTTTAACATATACTGGAGTCATTAATCCCCAACAACCCTTACTCAGAAAAGTTAGAAACAAAAAAGACTTTGACTTTGCCAAATTCCAACAAGAACTTAACTCATGTAACTGGTCTATTCTAAAACACCTCCCCTTAGAGGAGGCAGTTGTATACATTAATAACAAATTTCTTGCAATCCTAGATTTGCATGCACCTGCTCATTCAAAGAGAACAAAAACAAAAACTGCACCACGGCTTTCTAAAGAGTCTAGACTCAAAATTACCTGTAAAAACAAATTATGGGCTTTATGGCATTCTACTAAAGACCCCCAAAATCAAATTAAATATAGGCAATCTAGGAACGAAAATAAAAAATCCATTTTACAAGACAAAAGCAATACTACTGCAACTTACAGACAGTAAATCAAAACAACCCTCAGAAGTTTTGGGCAGGATTGAATAATCTACTTCATCCTGGACAAACTTCTACCCCCATTCCAGCTGCTACTATAGATAAACCCCCCGAGGATGTTTCAGATAGTTTTAACTGATTCTTTACTGAAACAATTCAAGCCCTAGCAAGCTAATTACCTCTTAGCTCCCCTGGTCCTGAAAGTACCACCCCTAGAAGCCTACTCTCATTCAGCTTCCAGCCAGTGGCCACGTCACTTATCCATACCTTGATCAAAAAATTAAAACCCACTACACTCTCTGCTGATCAACTCCCTGCCGAGGACCTTCAAAAATCAGCTGATGCTATTGCCTATCCGGTATCAATACTAATTAATCAAACCATAACAGAAGCTAGAATTCCCACCATCTGGAAAATATCCTATGTAATCGCACTTCATAAAGGAGGCAGCTCTACTAAACTCTCCAGTTATAGACCAATAGCCATACTCTCTCCACTTGCAAAGATAATGGAAAAATGTATTCACAGACAATTTATGCACCACCTAATCCAGAATCACCTCATGGCAGTTACCCAACATGGCTTCCGTCCACACCGCACCACTACTTCATCCCTACTACCTTTCACCAACACCATAAACCATAATCGCAACAACAATCACATATCCTCTGCCCTCTTTTTGGATCTTTCCAAGGCATTTTACATGGCTGATCACCAACTTCTAATACACAGCCTGCAAACATTCTGTCTAGATACTAAAGGCCCTTCAATGGTTTACATCTTACCTGAATGGGAGACAGCAGGCTGTTCTTTGGCAGAACAAACTCTCTAACCTACTACCCAACACCCTTGGAGTACCACAAGGCTCTATGCTAGGGACCCTGCTGTTTTCCATCTTCATTAATGACCTGCATACTGTCATCCCAAAAGTCAGCTGTATCCAATACGATGATGACTCTACTCTGATCTGCTCCGACTCATCTCCAACAGACTTATGGTCTGCTACCCAGTTCACCTTTAACACTATAGAAAACTGGCTTTCTGAATGTCGTTTGTTAATAAATCCCAAAAAAACTAAAATGCTGTTATTCTCACCAACACAAATGTCTCCTGCTTTTACCTTTACTATAAATACAAATGATGGCACATTAATCTCCCCTGACCCCTCTACAAAACTACTAGGTGTTATTATAGATAACAATCTAAAATATGACCTACATGTAAACCAATCGATCAAAATCATCAATAAAAAACTAGGGTCACTTTACAGAATAAAAGCCTTCCTAACCCCTCCAGCTAAAATTGTCATAGCTCGCTCTCACCTTCTCTCAACACTTCTGTATGCATCTCCTATACTCCCTAATATAAACAAGACTGTACTTAACAAACTCTCAACCTGCTATAACCACATTGCCAGGTTTGCCACTGGGCTGCCTTTTAGGACATATCATTGCATCAATCTTAACCAGCTAGAGTGGTTTGAACTACCCAGTCTAATTCAGTATAACCAACTGATCATAGCTTATAAAATCCTTTATAATCCGGATAATACTCCTGCACTTAAAAATCTTATCACCCCCCATCACAATCCATGACTGCTTAGATCCTCTAACAGACTACTAATTCAGACAAGCAAAATTAACAATGCAGCTGGTGATTCTCTCTTTGCAAACTCTGTAGGCAGATCCTGGAACTCACTTCCAGCTGACATTACTTTACCCTCCTCCCTAGGTCAATTTAAAACTAGACTCAGACAACATCTGGCAGTAAACTGGCTATGTCATTGTATCAAGCCTGGCTAACTCTCTTTTAGATTGTGTAAAATCCATTAATCAGCTACTGTTTAGTTTACATCTGGCTTTCACCAAGGTTTAACTCTAACCTTTGGAACATGTTTATTATTGTTTGCTTATGCACTCTTTGTCAAAATTATACTTGTAATATGTTTTTAATGTTTCTGTTTATCTTGGAGCTTTTCTCCCCAGGCCTCCACTGCAAATGGACATGCATCCAGTCGACTATCCCGGTCAACAAATGTAAAATAAAATAAATAAATTCTTTTTACACTTTCCTGTTAAATCACATTCAAAATTTCCTGTTATTATAATATTCATATTTACCACTCATAGTCAAAAATCTGATTAAATAAACTTTCCCTTTCTTTATAGTTAGTATAAGTATATAATGTTATAATAATAAATCTATAATGGTTAATCTGTTTCTATTTTTAACACAATATTACAATCTCATCCACTAGTCCATAAACTCCTTTTATCATAAACCTTTGCAATGTCCAGTGTTTCTTTGCATAAAGTTTTCAATTTTCCTTTGAAAGTCTCTCTTTCTACCTGTGTTTTAAATTGTACATGAATTGTCTTTTTGCTTCCCTGTTAAATGCTTTATCAAATAAAGGTTCCATGGGTCACAGTCTTTCTTTTTTTCATATTGTCCAAGAAAATTTGCCATTGAAAAAACAGTCTCAAATATGATGTCACAAAATGTTTCTTTGTTAATAAGAATAAATGTTCTTACCTCAAGTGCTTTTACAGACCCAGCCGGGGTGGTGCAGCGGTAGCATTGTTGCCTCACAGCAAGAGGTTCTCCTGTTCGATTCTTAGCTGGAGTGCCTTCTGTGTGGAGTCTGCATGTCCTCCCCACAGTAGAGTGGCGTTCGAAAGACATGCGTGAATGGGCATGCCTTCGCTGAAGGTTGGGCATCGGGCTGGCAACTCGGCACCATAAAATTCTGCTGCCAATCATTAGCGAACTGGATTTCCACTGTGGCAACCCCTAACCAGGAAAAGCCGAAAAGACAAACAACAACCTCAAGTACTTTTACACCCAAAAGAGCTATTAAATTGGCCCACACTTCACACCTATCTATTTCTTTGGCTTATTTAATTTGAATCCTCAGCATGTACTTCTGTTTTTCATATTCTTCTGCATCTTTCTTTTCCGCTACTCCTCTATTGCCTTCTTTTGCTTTCTCTGCATAGGTTTTCTTTTCCATGTCACCACTATTCTTCATAATTGTCTCTGCATCCTTCTTTTGTATTTTCTCTATAATGTCCCCCCAGGAAATGTATCCTTCATTTTCTGCCTCACTCTGTACCATTATTTCTTTGGGTAAATCATCCCATACCCCCCATGACTGGATGGTTGTAATTATACATCCATCATTTGCTGACTTATCTCCATCAAACAGATTTCTTTGAAACATTTCCTTGGAATCCTGCATGCATTCTCCAGTCTTGATATTGGTTTTCACCGTCATTTCTCTCACCACTCCATTATCTCCTTTTCTGTCCCTCCCTGTTTCTCTGGGCCACCTCGACATCTGGAACATAAACAGGAAGTACTCATGCAAAATAGGTCCCACTCACAACAATGATGAGTAGGGTTTTTTTATATGTTTACATATATACAATTCATATTTTTCATATTTACATATTTATAATATTTACATATTTTAACATCATTCAATATATTGATATTTTCATTTTAAGTATTCCCCCCACTCTTTTACCCACAACCAAAAGTAGATTTTTCCAGTAATTTTTGTCAGTCCATTTTCCATTGTATCTGATTTCATTAATTCTTTCATTCCACATAGTTTATGTCACACAGAATGTGAATCTGATGATTCTGTCCATTTTCTTAGCTTAATTCTGTGATCTTGTCCCACAAAACCTTTACTCTATCATGTCCATGTTTAACCTTTCAAAATTTAAATAACTTTTAATCAAAACATGTTTAGATACTTCTTTCCACAGTCTTGAATTATCTCATATTAAAAAAAAAAACATGTTCTGTAGTCTCCAGTTCTTTACATTTATTACGTATTATATCCTGTATTCTCTTGTATGGCACATTTGCCTCCATTGGTAGTTTTCCTATGGATGACCTCCACAAAAAAAATCATTACATTCTTTAATTATTTCATAATTTCTGTATCTTGTCATTATTGCTTTCTTATCTATTTCTAAGTCTTTTCATGGATCCACCAAATAAAATGCTATAATAATGTTAACATGCCATTCTTTTCTGTTCTTTTCTATCACATTCTTTTTTTAGTCTCTATAATACAATTTTACTGTAAAATTATTTCATGTCTTCATTAATAATATTTTTACTTCTTTTTTCATTTCCATTTCTTCCCAAATTTCTCTATAGTTACAATACATTATTGTTTCTCTCATATCTTTATAACGTTTCATTATTCCTTTTAGTACTTTTTACATACTTAAAGAGGCTGCTTGCACAATTGGATTTATCAGCCCCAAATCCCCTTGTTCATCTTTCATATACAAAATTCCCCTCTTAACCGGGTTTAATCTTGACCCTCCAAATAAATGAAAAAAAGTCTGCATAATGTCTTATTCATATTTCATTGGCATCATATAACCATTTGTAATATAAGCTGTTTTACCTATTATGTTTATTAAATGTGCTTTTTGTATGAAAATCTATATGTCTTCCAGAATGTAATCATGTCTTTGATTCCTTTAATATGTTTATGCCATTGTTCATGTATGTACTCTGTCCTTCCAAATAATATTACTAAAATATCTATAACCTTTTCATTATATTCCATACCCCCTATAATACCTTCATACCAAAATTCTTTGCTTTTCTCTTTATTTATGCTTAAACCAATTTTCTTCAGCCATGTACTCAATTTTTCATTATTTTCTTTTCCATCCAAACTTTATTTTTTGCTATTGCTACAATATCATCAGCATAAGTATACATTATTGGTAACTGTATCTCCTCCATCATTCTATAGCCTTCCCCTACTTGACATTTTATTAATTTGTATTACTACTGTGTTCATGACTATAGCAAAAATCAAACTGCTTGCAGGACATCCTTGTTTTATACCACAGTCTGTTTTCAAAATCTCCCCAATCTAACTATTTGCAGTCAATTTTACATATTTTTTTTTATATATTGATTTAATTAGATGTAATATTTTCACTTATGTTATATGCTTGTCAAATTCACCATAATGCTTTATACTGAATATTATCATATGCCTTACTGATAGTACCTATCATGATTTTTGTTTCCACTTTTTATTAATATCATTAATGACTTCCCTTATTATCCACAATAGGTTTTGACTCCCCTTTCCTTTTCTGCCAAAGAAATTCTGATAATATAATCTTTTCATTTTACATTGTAGTCTTTTAGTTACTATTCTCATGAACATTTTCCAGTTTGTGTTATTCAGTGCAATTGGTCTCCATTTTTTTATTTCATCTTTATCTCCATTATTTAATATACATGTTATCACACTTGTGCAAATATCATTATACTTAATTCCTCTTTCTAGTCACTCCTTCATTACTTCTATAAACACCATTTTTTGCCAGTCATACATTTATTTATACATAGTATATTCAATTCCATCCAATCCTGTAGCTGAATTAATGTTAATATCTTTCATGATCTCAATCAACTCATTTATATTTATTTTTCTTTCTAAATATTCATTATCTTCCTTATTTAATTTTCACCATTATATAGTTGTTCTGTGTTAATTTCTTTTTACTATATAAATCTAATACACCATCTTTAATTATTTCATATATTTTTTCTTGTTTTTTTAACTTGTTTCCCCTTCTTTATTTTTTAAATCTCTCATTATTTTCCTTATTTTACTATTTTACATAGGGATGGTGCTATTTCTTCTTTTTTTTTTCTTGTAAGCAATATTTTTGCTCATATAACAATTTATCAACCTTATCCTGATGTCTTCTATATAATTCTTTTTTCATTTCTTCTGTATCAAGTATTTAAATGTTTTTTTGATTTAATATTTTGTATTCCATTTTTTTCTTTTTTCCCCTTCTCTATACATTCTAAAAATGCCTTTTTGTATTTCTTTTTGAATTGAATCCACCATATTGTCCAATTTTTGTAAAAATTTCTCATACTGATATGTTGGTGCCTTAATTCTGCAATTTCTTTTCTTTCTCCAGAATCTAACTTTTTTCATTTACTTTTTATATGCCTTTTCCTATTTTAATATATTCCTCACTTACATGAATTCTTATCCAAAATCACCACATGATCAGAGTACCATTATATTTAATTCCTTTTTGTATAATTTTTAGACCATCTGATATCTAAAAAAATAATCATTTTTGTCATAATTTAATTTCTTTTGTAAGTCTAATGTTTATTTACCATAATTTAAATTTTCCACTTTTCATAATTTCAGTAACTATTTTAACATCACAACTATTATTTTTATTTCTCAAATTATAATTAAAGTCACCTGTCATTATTATATCCATGTTAAAACAGACATAATTATGTATAATTATGTATACTTTTAAACATTATTTCTCTTTCTTTATTTGTCACATATGCATATAAAGCTATTAGTCTATATACATATTTTCCATTGTATATCCCCCTACTGTTATTCAGCCCAGTTCTACTATTGTAATATCTAATATTTTTGTACTTTCTTGGCATGGTATACATATACCTGAACATGTTTCTTTGCCTATATTCCAAATGATAGTACCATTCGATATTTTTTGTACCCTTTCTTGTTCTATTAGCATTCTAATCTCTTCTAACACTATTACTTGAACATCTACTGCAGCACTCCACTGTAAAGTACACATTTTCCTCAATATTCTTCATACTGTTTACATTCAAAGCTAATATTTTCAGTGTTCTAGAACAGTTATTAGAATAATCTTCTTACCCTTACCTTTCTTATTCTCTCTTACCATTGTTTTTTTAAATTTTATTTTCTTTCCCTAACTCGCATTACTATTGATTTTTTTCTTGCCTTTTACTATATCCCACTCTGATTCTTCTTCACTTATTTCATTGGTCTGTCTTTCTCTTTTTTTTTCTTCTCTTTGTCTTTCCCTTTAAATGTAAATACCATTTCTATTTTGTTGTTTTGTGTGTTCTTGTGTAGTATTCTTTTCTCTAACTCTTTTTCTTGTATAATTTCATTTTCATTCTCTTATATTTCTACCTCACAGTTTAACCATGAATGTCATGTATTACCACATTTCTTACATTTCACTTCACATTTCTTTGCATTCTGACCTGTCTGATCCAATAAAAAATCTTTTTTGTCACATTCATTAATTAAATGATCACTTTTTACACAAAAATAACAAGTCTTTGGTTTTCCTCTGTACCTCACAAAACCTCTATTGCCATGCACATGAATAATACTAGATATGTGTATCACATTGTCATTTTCAATTTTTTAAATTATTTCACATTCCCAATCCCCAGTCCACAATCCTCTTTCATCATAGATTTTAGTAGTGTCCACCACTTCTTTACATATCATCAACAAATATTCTCTGTTTTTTTTTCTCCCACTTCAGTTCTAAACTGAATCAATATTCTTCTTTTTTGACTGAAAAAGGCTTGCACAACATAGTCTGACCATGGAAAGTCTGCCTCCTGAGTGTAGGGTTGAAATAACACATTTTTCTCCTGTTTCTGCCACTTCAAATAGGTTTTCCTGGAAATTTCCTTCGGAATCCATCTCCACCAGATCTCCTTCCCAATCTCCTCAACAACAGCTGACAATGTTTGCTCTGCTTCCACATCACCTGAAAACATTTATGGAAGTGCTTATACCATTTTTTTCTTCATTGTCAACACATTTAACTTCCAAATTGCCTTGGATCTCAGCAGCCCGAAAAAGGACATGTACCAACCAAATCTCTTCCCCTTACTCCAAAGAGTAGGGGAAGTTCCATGATGCCCTGGCCAAGTTTGACATAGCAGTATAAATACCAGCAATGGTCTCTCCTGAAAAGAGGCAAATAGCCTATTGGGACTAACCAAGTCAACAAAGATAAATAAATTAGTTTTAAATGAAATCCACATTCCGTCTTGTTTCAAAAGTAAAGAAGAAAATATTTGTGTACACTGACAGTTTTGAAAAGTGTTTATGATAAATGGGTGGAGAGAGGCAGGTAATGGGACATTGGAATGACTGCAGAGGGAGGGGGCTGGTCCATTACCCTGCTTACAGCCCCACTTGACCATGATCCAACCCTGCTGGGAGATACCTAGGGGGGATATACTCACAAGATTCCAAACCACCCCAAATCACTATTCTCAGTCTGTTGAAGCAGTGGAAGTACTCTGAAATCCTCTCAAATGTGACTGAGGGAGGAATTATTTGAATTAAAATTATTTTTACAAAAAGAGACAGAGACAAGTGTTTATATGGAATTTTAAAACTGCAGGCTGTTACAACTGATGGACAGAAAACCCTTACTGAGGCACAGAAAGAAGCAAGAAAGCAAGTCTGTTTCAAATTTAAGTAACACTTTTAAGCTGCCTTTCTTAATGTGGATATCTAATGCATTTTTTAACCACTCATTGATATTTTAAGAAAATGGGCTCACTGTAATTGATTGCCTGTGCCTAAAACAATTTTGAAAATTCTGAGAGAGGAACATTGCTTTTTAAAACACATTACTTTGATAATGGCTTTAATAGGGAACAAGCTCCCTCCACCCCCGCAACCTGTGATATGGTAATCTGCACCCACATACTCTGTTTTGTCATGATATCTACTCTGTGGTTGCATACAACTGGAGAAGATGGTGACTAGATTGATTAAAAGAATTACAACATCACACTGTTTTTTGATGCTGTGTGACAAAATAAGAATAATTAAGCATGAGGGTGAGGAGCTATGCCCCTATGTCAGGTGTTTGGGGGGTGAGAAACTCTGCCCTTACATAAGGTGATTAGAGTGTGAGAATCTGTGCCCCTACATCAGGTGCTTGATGGGTATGAGGTGCTGTGCACCTACATCAGGTGTTTGGAGGTTGGGGGGAGCTATGCCCCTACATCAGGTGTTTGGAGTGTGTGAGGAAACTGCACCTACAACAGGTTTTTTGATGGTGTGAGGAGCTGTGCCCCTATATCAGGTGTGTTAAAGAGTCTGCAAACAACATATTTAGAAGTAATTCTTGGGCTTCTCTTATGAGATGCAGCTTAATTTTTAGAAATTGCTAATTACAGATTCTGAATTACACCTAGTTATAGGGTTTGGTGCTGCACATTTCTGACTTTGTGGAATTTGAACATTTTTGAAGACTACAGAGGACTCTCTCTCTCTCTCTCTCTCTCTCTCAGTATTTCTTTCTTTTTGTAAAGGGGGAAAGTAATTTATTGATTGATTTATTCATTTGTTTATTTATTTTAATTATCACTGGCATGCCTCTTATTTCTGGAACCAGTTCATACTGCCCTCTATATCCATAATTCTTAGTCTTTTCATTGTTTATTACCATGGATGAATATGCCTGCCATACTATTGTATGAAGAACGTTGAGAACTGTAGGGTGTCTTACAGAACATGTGATTTACTTACTTACTTACTTACTTACTTTATTTATTTATTTTTGGTCAAAGTAGTGTAAGCAATGGAAGAATTTTTTTTTCTTTAACAGATAGCACAGTAATTATTAACAATATCTATCCTATGAGCCCCCAGAAAATAATCTGTCCACCATCCCAGGCAGTGATTATAAGTTGTTCTTTTTCCTGAAGATTCAAAAACTAAAAAAAATGACAGCTGCATGTCTAAAAGTGTTTAAGACTAACTTTGGATGAGGACATTTGTGATATTTTTCTATCTTAGTATTTACGGACTCCACTTTTACTGATTTACTGAAGTCAGGCTTTCAGTAAATGCATTTCCTCAACTTCCTCTGGTAGATTTAATATATGCAGATTAGCCTTTATCAAAAAAGAATCTATATTATCAGATGTTTCTGTCAGAGGTTATTTTGCCTTCTGAAGAATTCTAGTAGTATCCTGCCACTGCAATTGCTTTGCACGATGAATATTCATTTCCATAATACCTTTAAGATAGGTAGAATGGATCTGAGTTATACAAATAAAGTTATGTTGCTTGCACTGGTGGCATAGACAGATAAAGCCCTAACTGTGGCCTATGCCACCTAAGTTTGAGTAATGAGTCAAGTAATTGATGGTCCTGACAGGGAGGATGGTTATGCTTATCCTATAGGGAGATAACACACAAAGAGGAATACATGTATGGGTTGATTTCTCTTGGAGAGACTAAGGAGACACGTGTGTAGTGTCTCCTGTCAGGGGATGGGACAGTCTTGCTGAAGACAGATTCTTGTGGAAACAAGGGCTGGTTCATTGCTAATGCCTATTGCACACCTCGTCCATGAGCAGATGAATAGGGACAGGACACAACAAAAAATCATGAACCATCCCTTTTAGCTGCCCAGTTAATGTCCTTTCCTAGCAGACGCCTACATCCAGTGATAAAAGAATGAATAGTTGGATTGGATGCTAATGATCATCAGATAGAGTGGGCAAAGCTGGCCAAAAAATATCTTTCTATGCATCTCTCTCTCTCTCTCTCTCTCTCTCGTTCTAAACTCATGCTTTTGAAGCATAGCAATTATCAACATCATCATCTACCTTTTTCTTGTTTTTACATGAGATCAGGTTGCCACATCAGGTCACCACTTTTCTCTATTTTGTAGCAATTTCCTACCTTCTTTGACAGGCATGCCCAGCTGTCTCAGGTCTTCTCTTGTGTAATCTATCCATGTGACTGATCTACCATAATCTGTTCTTCTTGACTTTCTTTGTAGCTGGGGCTATATTGGCTTCTACTCTGATGTCTTCATTTCTTTGTCTGCCCCACACTGTTCATATTTCTGTATAACACAGGAACTTCATCTCTTTCGCCTCAAGCTTTCCCATCTGCTCTGCTTTCACTGCCCACATTTCTGTGTCATACAGAAGCACTGGTTACACCACTGATTAGTACATCTTAATTTTCAACTTCTTTAGCATTCTTCTGTTACACATTACCCTGACTTTTATGCCAGCTCGCTGAAGTAGCTCTACTTCTGTCTCTGATCTTCTCATTCAGACTTCTTTTCTCTTCAACCATACCTCTCAGATACTTGAAACTGTTAATGTGTTCCACTGCTTTTCCCATCTATCTCGGTTTTAAGCTTCTTTTTATTTCTCCCATTTGCTGCCACAACCACTATCTTGTCTGTAATCAGTTGAAACACAGAAATGTTGTCATGATTTTTGCATTTTCTAGATAAGAACAAGCTTATTGTGAGGCTAAGGGGAACTTTCACTGTGGAGAGACCTAGTAGTTGAGAGGTTATGCTGGATATGATGTAAGTTTTCCTAACTTATTTACTTATTCCAGTAGTCAAAGTGCATATTTTACTTCAGTAGCCATGTCAAAACCAATGTATTACAAAAAATTGGATTAAAAGACTTTTTTAAAATTGTATAGTTGAAGTATTTTTGGTGTATTTGTGTGTGTGTGGGGTGGTGGGGTCTTCACTGATGAACTGCCTTCTCTGTGAATGACATCACAGGAATTCAATAAACAAAAGTGTTTCAGTGTTATATTCAATAGTGTAGCTAGAGGGAGGTAAAGGGGACAGATGCCCTGGGTGCAAAGGGTTAGGCAGCATGACTGGCAAGTACAGATCAGTCTTCAATACAGTAACTGCATTTGTGGTCAGAACTGAAACACTTCTTTAGCATTTCATATGTGACATGAACTGTAGCAGCTGCTACAAACATAGTAAACAGTGCACTACAGTTTAAGAAGAAAACATTTTTCTTTCAGAAAGTCCTTTCCCAGTGCTTTAGTGTCCATGTGCCATCAGCATTCATGCTGTGTGTTTGTACTACAATCCACACACGGAGTGCTTTACCACTCCATGTGTGGACTGTAGCAACTGTTTGCTATAAATTTTGCAAGCAGGGGCAACAGTTTAAAAGGAAAAAAATGCTCAATTAGATGAAATATCAATGATACCTGTATGGAAAATGGTTTCAAAGGCCTTGGCCAGCTTCAGAAATGCAATGTGGTAAATGACTTTAACCCAGTAGCTCAGTAACTCTTTCAAAGAAATCAACTATACTGAGTAGAAACAATTTGACTTTCACAAGACTGAATTTCATCAATTGATTATGCATGTCTTTATGAGTTCATTATTTATGCAGTCTATGACATTACAGATAATGCTGTGAAACTTATAGCCTATAATTGCTCGGCTCTTTGGTGGGGCCAGCCTTATGAAGTGGTACCACCAGGGTAGTTGTCCAAGTCTCAGGGACATAACCAGTGTGGAGACTTAGGTTGCATAGATTCAGAATTAGCTGAGTTAGACTATATTTTGAATTTACAGCAGGCAAACAAGGATACTGTCAGGATCCATTTGTGTTTTTAATTTTAAACAATATTAATAGGACCTCTTTAGGGTGATTTAGGGATTTGCATATAGCTACATTATCCAGAGTAAGTATTACTTGTAGAATGTGAAGTTTTTTATTAAGACTCCTCGCATTGAGTAGCAATACCTTAATGTGAAGTTAATTCTGTTTAGTTATGTTGGAAGTTTTAGAAGACTAAATGTGCCTAAAAAAGCACTATGGGGTGAACAAAGTTTTATTCAATATAAGGACGCCTTGGGGGGGGAGGTGCAGACCTTCCGTGGCTAAGCAGTTTGGACTGTTTACTGTATCTTCTCAGGCTGATATAAATAGAGAGTGAGAGAGTACAACCTTAGAATAACTCCAGAATCTAAGCCAATTGTTGAAGTCAGTTATCTTTTGATTATATTGTTGCATCATTCTTGGTGATGGAAAAATACTGGTCAAGGCTAGGTCCATACATGACTAGACACTTATTCCAAGAGCTCCATCACCAAATAGTATGTGATAGACACAGGCTATGGGCTTTAACTCTTACACCACTGCTATGTGCAATGGAATTAGCAATACAGATTTTTTTTCACCACTGACTGACTTGGGGTCTGATTTGGCTAGGAATGAGGATGCAATAGGCAGAAAACAGAACTGTCCCATAATGGTAACAACCAAGTTGAGGATTTTATCTCCATAAGTTCAAATGTGGACTAACTGAACCTGAGCGTTGGTATTTTTGAAGTCTAGAAATCTCTGGGCATCCATGTGCAGGAAGATATGTCTCAGATCATTTACACCCCCATGGACAATATAAATACTTGTGGTGCAGAGATTTGAGTACTTGGGTGATGTGGCAAATCCTGGTGACTGAGAGGCAACTGATTGTGACCCGCTCTTTGCACAGCCTGGTAAGTGGTGCATTGGTGTGTCTTGCAATGGAGTAGCCTATGATGATGATACTGCAATATTTGGTGGTTTGGAGGTCTGCCTTACGGTCTTTTGGATTAAGTCTGTGTGATTCATAGTGGGTGCTGCCTGTGATGTATGTTTGTGAGGTTGCTGCGGGTACTTGAGTTACATTTAGGAGGCCTCTGTGCTTTTCTAAGAGCCTCGGCATACATAGCTGTATGTGTTTGGTCTTAGGTGTTTGAAATTAGTTTAGTTTAGTGATAGAAGTGCTGACAACTTTGTTGTTTGTAGTGGTTTTGAGTGAGAGCTTTAACTCCAATAACATTATATAGCTACTTATAACATTATATAGCTACATCCCTCACATACCGTGGCAGATTGTTTAAGAAGTAGGTGATTGTCAGTGAACATGGCAACTGCTACTTTGTCTCAGGATGCCCATTTCAACCAAATGGCTACAGAGACAGTTGGAAAGTGCATATTAATTGCTTCAGCTGTTAACTACTGTGGGCTACTGGGAGAGAGTAGTGCCTAGGAGATTAGACAATGCCTAACTGGAGTGCTATAATATAAAGAGGAACAAACTGTTTTATGCAACTACTGACTATTAAGTATGCTCAGAACTTCTGAAGTAGTTTATATGCAGAAAGTTATGGTTCTAAGTACTTGTTTCTACACAGTGCATGGTTTAAATAGCTGATCATGAGGCAGCACCTTGCAAAAGCAGGCAATTTATGACAGCAGTGGAATACTGAAAATTCAAATGCACACATTGGCCAATAGTACATATGATAGCAGTGGAATACTGAAAATTCAAATGCACTCACTGGCCAATAGTATGATAGCAGCGGAATACTAAATATCCAAATGCCCTCATTGGCCAATAGACAAAACAGCACAATTCAAGGTTCTACAAGCACTGAGGCCTAGAAATGGTGCAGTTCTTCCTCTGCCCTCACTAGAGTTTAAACCAAGGCAATTCTGTCTCAGATCACAATAAATAAATATAAACTAGAAAAAGGGTACAAAACGAGTGCTAATAAAGTATATTTGCAGTTAACATTCTATATATTAGAACACTAGATGAGCATATTTGAAAATGGTATACTTTCTACACAGTGCACTACATACTTAAGGGGGCAGAAAGATAAGAAGAAGGGTAACCTGAACTTTACTAATCTAAGGGCAGAAACCTTCCAGTTTGATCTACTAGTTGCAGCGGTATACTGTACACAGATGTGATGAGAGTGGAAGGAGCTTCCAGAGATAATTTGTAGTTAGATAAGTTAACTCATTCAAGCCTTGTGAACCTGTGCCTTCAGAACCTACAAATTTGCAACCCCCCCTTGGATAGTCTCTGGAAACTAGCGTGGACTCTGAAAATACCACCTGCTCCCTGAGTGCCAGCCTTTTTAAAATCAGAGAACATATGTACTGTCAACAATACCTAACTTTTTACCATTACTTATAGCTAAAGAGCCTGTTATACTAGCCAAGTCTCCCTTTACAGATAGCCAGCAGCCTATAACCTACTAAACTTCTTCTCTCTCCTGAAGTTTCCACCTAATTAACTCCTTGATGTGCTCTACTCACCTGGGTGTCTTACATCTCCCTACCTCACCTGGCCTGTAGCCTACCCCCTCCAATACAAAGGATCTGTAGCAATCTATTTCCTGGCCACTAGGTGGTGCCTTACCCCTACTGCTCAGTATCTCTACCACAAAAGCCTCATTACTTAATCTACTATCTCAATTCACTTATTTGTCTTTTCCTCTAGCCTCATCCCCTCTCTGTCATTTTCTACATCTTCCTACCCTCATAACAGTGTTAATTAACTCAATCCTACTTTTCTTATATGCATTTGTACCTTACACTACCCTGATAAATTAATCTTGCCTAGAAGCACCCTACATTCCCCTGGTAAATTACTTCTACATTCTCTAACTCCTCACTCACCTGCTGTTCACTCTCATTTTTCTGATTGTCTTCCTTGCTTCTACACTCTTTTGTCTCTACCCGGTCTGTTTGCCCTTCGGGCTCACTCCGCTCCCCTACCCTACCCCCAAATCTTACCCATCCCCAGTGCTCCTACTTAAATAGCACTCATGACCACACCCATATCTTAACCACCCAATCACATCCATACCTATTATCCAATCACCTAAATAGTTATAATTCTTACCACACCCACTAATTAACTTTACCTTCATCCTACCTCCTCACTTCAACCAAAGAAACTCCACCTTTACCACAGCTATAACCTACCCTTTTACCTCTAACAAACCTCCACTCCTCAAAAATGTGAACATCTATCCCCTCACAACTAAAACCACTTATCTGCATTTTATTTACCTCCTGCCTCATCACTACCTACCTCTTAACCTTTTATGAATACCCACTCTACTCCACTCTTCCTTATTCACCCAAACATACCTCTTCACGTATATCATCTGTGACTCCTACCTTCTCTAACCAAACTACTCAACCCAAATACCTTCTAGCTAAATACCACAGACTAGAACATTTAAAGTTAAGCAAACCAAAATCTCAGAAACTTCTAGACTCCTTTCAAAAACTTCACTCAAAAGATTATAGACTCCTTCACTTATTGATGGATGGAGATATCAATCCTAATCCAGGGCCACATCATACCAATTCCAAGTACCATAAAAAACAAGACAATTCTACTTCCACTTCACCCACTAAATCTTCAAACTCTCTCTATATTGCTCATCTGAACATACAGAGTATTTGTAATAAAACCACTCAAGTTCATGCCCTTCTAGAAACCCAACAAATCGATATCTTATGTCTAACCGAAACATGGCTAAAGCCAACCATCAATCAAAATCAAAAATGTAACTGACCACCAAAACTTCAAAGAACTTAGAAACAGTACTAAAAAAAACTATCCTACTAGACAAAAGGAACTATTACTTTCAATTACAACAAATCACCAAAAAGGGTCCAAAGCCATTCTGGACCAGCATCAATAATCTCTTATCCCCTGGCCAGTCTATCACACCTAACCCACAGGACTGCAACCCAGAGAATCTCATACAAACAGCTAACAACTTTAACTTATTCTTTACTAATACTATTCAAACTCTAACCAGTCATCTCTCTCCTGATACCTCTAAGCTACTCTCACCTTCCCTAAATCACCCTCCTTCCTTTCACCTTCAACCCATACCTACCTCCTATATCTTATCATTGCTCCAAAAACTAAAACCATCTACTCCTTCTGCAGACAAGCTTCCTGCTGAATTCTTGAAAATATCTGCCAAAGCTATTGCTTACCCCATCTCTATTCTGATAAATAGATCCTTAAACAAAGGTATTTTCCCCTCTATCTGGAAAATATCTCACATCATCCCACTTCACAAAGGTGGTAAGTCTAATGACTTCTCTAACTTTCGTCCTATAGCTCTCCTATCTCCAATAGCTAAAATCATGGAAAAATGTATCCATAAGCAACTACTGAATCACCTTCTGAAAAACAACCTACTTGCAAACTGTCAGCATGGTTTTAGACCCTCCCACAGTACTACTACTGCTCTTCTCTCCTTTACCAACTCCATTAACTTTAACCGAAACAATAATTACCTTTCATCCTCTATCTTCATAGACTTATCAAAAGCTTTTGACATGGTAAACCATAAACTTCTTCTGCACCTACTAAAATCTCTCTCACTTGATCCTCTTTCATTAACATGGTTTACATCCTACCTAGAAGACCTCCAACAAGCAGTTCTTTGGAAAAATGCACCACCCAACCTCCTCCCTATCTCTCTAGGAGTACCTCAAGGCTCTATCTTAGGCCCCCTTCTATTTTCCATCTTTATTAATGACCTCCAAGTAGCTATCCCACATACAACCTGCATACAATATGCAGACGACTCTACTATTATCTGCACTGCTAAGTCACAAACTGAACTACAGTCAATCACTCAAAAAGCTTTTACCACTGTTGAACAATGGTTCTCTAATCGCTGCCTACTCCTTAATCCTAAGAAAACCAAATTACTATTATTCTCACCTTCCCGTAGATCTACCCCACTAAACTTCACTATTTCTGCCATGGATAGCACTCTCATCTCTCCTGACTCAACAACCAAACTATTAGGTATTACTATTGACAATAATCTCACCTTTGACACTCACATCAATAACACAATAATATTAGTTAATAAAAAAATAGGATCCCTTTATAGAATAAAACCCTTCCTTTCACCTGAAGCAAGGACCACCTTAGCCAGATCACACCTAATCTCTACCCTTCTATATGCTTCCCCCATATACACTAATCTCTCCAAAAACAACCTCAATAAATTAGCAACATCTTTCCATAATATTGCTCGATTTGCCACAGGATCCCCTTACAAAACCCACCACTGTCTGAACCTAAGAAATCTAGAATGGTTGGAATTTCAGAACCTACTTACACTGCAACAACTCATAATAGCTCATAAGATCCTATACCAACCAACCAAAACACCTATACTCTCTAGCCTCATCTCACCATACAATAACCTGAAACATTTATGCTCTTCCAACAAACTATGTATAAATATAACCAAACCCAATAATTCTGCAGGTGACTGTCTCTTTTCCAACTCAGTTGGCAAAATATGGAATAAACTTCCTTCAGAAATCCTTTCTTTGTCCTCTCTTCCGCTTTTTAAAACACAGATAAAAAGTCATCTCAACAAACACTGGCTATGCTCTTGCACTAACCCTGATTAACTCTTTTTCCACCTCCCTACCTTTTCTTCTGCCAAACTTCCTATAATCTATGCCTCTCTGTAACATTGATAGCTCTACCTCTATTACATTTGAGGCTTATGTATTTCACTGTGTGTTGCAAAAAAAAAAAAGTTTTTCCACTTTATATGATTGGTGTATTTTCTATGTATTTGACTATTTTCATGTACTACCTCTATTCAATTGCCCTGTTTTTAGCATTAATGATGCTGTACCTGTCTTTGTCTATTGTCTATTATACTTAACTTTCTGGAGCTTTTCTCCCCGGGCCTCTACTGAAAATGGACATATATCCAACTAGACTAGCCCGGTCAACAAATGTAAAATAAATAAAATAAAATAAATAAATAAATAAATAAATATAGTGCCTTTTTTGTATACTTCCATGTAACAACCATAGCTCTTTATGGTGTCCAGACCTTAAGTGTGTCTGACTTCTTTAACTAAGTGACTATATCAGCTAATAATGAACAGTATTAGAAAAGGCAGGGAGTTATTAACAAAATGATGCTAACATTGAAAAGGCAAGGAATTATTAAGAAAATGATGCTAACATTGTTAGTCTAGGATGTCCCACAGTAGAAACACCTTGATTACCTCATGCTTTTTAACCTGTTTTTTTTTTTTTTTTTTTTTCAGAAAACGCTCTGGAATGCAAGTATGTATATAGTCTGTAAGAGGTGTTAATGAGTTTACTGAAGAGAAATTCTGCTTGCTGCATGTCTTTCAGTATTATGGGTTGAAGGAATGCAGTGGGAGGAAAAGGGTTCTTAAAGGAAAACACCATGAAACTAAAAATATGTATTTTTCAGTCTATCTTTGTTTCCAGACTATTTTAACACCTCAAAATCACTGTAAGTGCTTTATTTGTATTTTTAACCTGTTTACCACAACATGGCTTTTGATGGGGCTTGATATATCAACATGATCTTCTCCTGCTTCAACCCTTTCTCTTACCCATAAACCATTTCAATTCTTCTTTTTGTGACTCATGCCAGACATAAGGAAGTAACTGTGAATTCCCATGCCATTGACATATAATGGAAAATGTGTGACTCCCTGTCATTTTTAATTCCTTCTGCAAGAGGGCTGCTTCTTTTCTGTTGCTAATCACCCTCATTTCTGTTTTGCTCAGAGCTTCTTTTACACTGTACTTTGAAGCTATCTAGCTGCAGTCAGAGAAGTAGCTAAATTGGAGGCCTTTGTTCTAGGTGTTCTTTTGTAGTCCAACATGAATTGACAGTCCCCCCCCCCCCCACACACACACACACATACTACTGCAAAGGTGTTAAAACTGTCACTGCAATTGTCAGCTCAGAATTGAAAGGAAGGGACTTTCAATCTAAATTTCTTCCCCGCTGTCTGCAGTAAGAATTATGTATTTAATCAGTTTGCCAGCACTAGAAATATTTCTATAACATTTCTATAAACACTTTCAATTTAATTTTTTACAAGCAATTTTCAGAAAATTCTTGATTATTTCAGTGTGTTTTGTTACTAGTGACCTTTGATTTAACCCTATTTATGTATACAGGCCATTTTTATGTTAACTTATTTTTGTGTGCCCATTTCATTCAGAGGAACAGTTTTCTTGTGACATGCTGTTTCAGTAATTTCCTGACATTCTACTCATCTCCACATTTTTTTTAATTACAGTAAAACAGTAATTTGCAAACTTAACTCCATGATATTGGCACAGTAAAATAATGTACTGAAATCTCACTGTATGCTACAGTCCATGCAGTGAAACATTTTTTTTTTTGGGGGGGGGGGTTGCTTACTGAATATTTTAGGAAAGAAAGTATCACTTGTATTACGCATATAAGTAATGGATTTCTTGAACTTGCTATGATATTCTCAAATTCAACAGCAAATTATTAAGCAATTCGTTAGTCCTTGCCCTGCATCAGTAATTTTCTTTGAACCACTCCTTTCTTTCTGCATATTCTAAATTATGTTATGGAATAAGAGTAGCTTATCTAAAATGTATATTAATTTCAGTTTCATTGATGATGCTATAATTTGATTCTTAAAAATCAAATATAATTGTATGCAGGCTGTGGAAACATACAGCTTCATAAGCTAGAGTTACTGCTGTGTCTTAACTGCATTCTTTTAATATGAAACAAGGAAAAAGTAAGTGTTATATAAGAGTAGAGGCCAGTTAGTTATTGTAAAAGGAATTTGTTAGCCTGACTCCTCCAGGCTAGGAGTGCATTGCTGCTAGGGAAGATTTCAAACATCCAAGGTCAGAAAACACGACCCTGTGAAAGCAGGTGGGTCATGTATAGGAAGCTGTTTGCATGAAGTCTGAAGCAAACGAGGGATGAGAACATTTGCAAAGTCTTTCACTGGTACAGTCATTGTAAACATAAAGCATTTTATGCTCAAATCCTGAGAGACTTGCTTGGCTACAAACATCTGCATTAGAAGCTGAAGCTAAGTGAAACTTGCAATAGTGCATTTTAGTATTCTGTTAAGTACAAACTTGCAGTTTTAAAAGTACTGTATTTTCATTTTTTTTGTTTCCTAATTGTGTGTTTCTGAACAGTGTGCTGCGTGTCCGTTTGCTATATGAGGAGTGGTGTTATCACTTCTTTGTTATCTGATATTTAATAGCGTAGAGGGATTACTCTGTGTTTTAAGTGCTAGCCACAAAGTTTGAGTAATCATTTTATGCTCAACTCCTGAGAGACTTGCTTGGCTACAAACATCTGCATTAGAAGCTGAAGCTAAGTGAAACCTGTAGTAGTGCATCTTAGTATTCTGTTAAGTACAAACTTGCAGTTTTAAAAGTATTTTATTTTCATTTTTTCTGTATCCTAATTGTGTGTTTCTGAACAGTGTGATGTGTGTCTGTTTGCTATACGAGGGGGTGGTGTTATCACTTCTTTGTTATCTGATATTTAATAGCCTAGAGGGATTCCTCTGTACTTTAAGTGCTAGCCACAAAGTTTGAGAAATCATTTTATGCTCAACTCCTGAGAGACTTGCTTGGCTACAAACATCTGTATTAGAAGCTCAAGCTAAGTGAAACTTGCAATAGTGCATTTTAGTATTTTGTTAAGTACAAACTTACAGTTTTAAAAGTATTGTATTTTCATTTTTTCTGTTTCCTAATTGTGTGTTTCTGAACAGTGTGATGTGTGTCTCTCTGCAGTTAGTTCCACACATTCCCTACCTGTTCCTGTGTTGGTGGTAGTGTTGGTGGCTCTGAAATTGCCCGCCCCTCCTGTAAGTCTGTATTAGAACAATCATCCTGGGTCCATCTCATTTGCTCACTTAACCCAGTACAGTGAGATCATATTCTGAGTCTAGTGTTCACTCTACTTAATAGAGAGAGAAGATTTGAGAAGGCGCAAAAAATTGCACTTTATTCATTTGCTTTTACTGTATTTGTCTTTCCTCCTACTTTATTTTACTTTTCTTAAAAGTACTCAATTTTATTTATTCTGCTGCATTTATTACTGCTCGGTAGTAGCCTGATTAAATTGTAACTGTTATTCTAAGTATTTTGATTTAAGCACTTGGGCTTCATGCAGGCTGTTTTACATTAAGGTTTGTGGTCTGCACTGTTGTGGCAGGACAGGTAGCTTACATCCTTCTAAGCTGGGAATTGCTGATTGAAGGCCCAGTGTCTGCTATTCTAAAAGTGTATTAATTCTGGCTTAAGCACTTGGGCTTCAGGCAAGTTATTCTACATTAAGAAGGTTTGTGGTCTGCACTCTTGTGGGAGGCGAGACTGGATACTGCCCTTCTGAGCTGGGAATATCTGGTCAAGGGCTTATTGTGCCTGCTTATTTGAGCTGTTTGTTTCTGAAATTGGTGTGGCTTGTTGCTGTAGCATAGACCAGATTCAGGACTGCTGAATCTAGCTTTGTTTGTATAACTTGAGCACTGATCCAGGCCATCTTTTTTGGAGTAGGTTCCCCTGCATCCTAGTAAGCAGGGGTGTGCAGTTAGAACTTGTTTGATTGAAGACTGCTGGAACAGGGCTCAGTTTGACCTTTTTTTCTGGTTAATTGGGTAACTTGCTTAAATCAGTTTGTTTGTTTTCTATTGTTTTATATATATATATATATATATATATATATATATATATATATATATATATATATATATATATATATATATGTATATATATATATATATATATATATATATATATATATATATATATATATATATATATTACACTTTATTCATCTGCTTTTACTGTATTTGTGTTTCTTCCTACTTTATTACTAGGGGCATTGACTACAACTCTGATCTGGGATATATAACAATAAGTATCCTTTTCTGTGCATTTAAAGTGTTTTTGTTTTGAGTGTATCTGCTTTATTTTCTAATATACTTGTTTCCCACCTTTCTAAGCTAGTATAGTCCAGTTTTCAGGTTAGTGCTGAATTCAGGGCTGTGTTACAAATCTCTGTGTTTTCCCATACCTTACTTGGATAGAAGGAAGTTCTCTGTTCACCAGTGAGAGAGGGGAGCTTTGAGCAGCCTATCTGTCCCTGGAGGAGTGGTTTCAGCCCAGAAATTAGTAGTTTATTGGCCATTTTGGGATAATTTCTATCTCTTTCATTTCCCTGCAATAAATACCGTATTTTCCCAATTATGCGTGCCGGGCAGTGCCGGTTAGCTAGGGTAAAACAATTCCCGGCTCCACAAAGTCTCCTTTTCAATTTTTCCCTTGGAACTAGATAAACTTTCAACTTAAGCACTAAAGTCAATCATTTCTCAGCCTGGCACTTGCTCAAAACCTATAGCAAGCACTTATAAACCATAGCACTAGACCCTCCTGTACTGTACAGAAGGACAAGGCTCTCTATTTGACCTTACCAGCCATCCAGTGAAACAGTTCACTGTACCTATCCAGGCATGTCCAAAGGGCAGTTTTAGGTGTACTCTCAAGTCCAACTGGAGAATCTGGGCATTTTGAGGCAATGTTACAACTGCATCATGTACACAGACAACCCCCTCCTCCTACCACCAAACACTAATACATGTGAGAGATGCAATTATACAACCAAACTGGAGGCTAAGCTCTCTCAACCCAAGACTGGATCAGACAGTCATGAGAAGAAGGGAAATACTTGCATCACACCTCCAGTCTTACATAGACCCATTAAACCAGCACCGGCAAAAAATACACACATAAATACACAAAAACATACTCGGAGGCTCTAAATAAAAATCTGCAAAACCAACAGAGACCTCCAAAGCAAACATCCAAGCAACCTTCACCCCCCCAACACAAACCATGAAACACATACTTCACAAAACCAGTGTGCCATGCAATCACAGCCCTTAAGGCAAAATAACATACCCAACGTACTAGTAATAAGTGACTCTATGGTCAGGCACACTGACGTCCCACTCACTAAGCTGAATAAGGAGAAGGTTACTGTTAGCTGCCTGTCGGGCGCCAGGATCCGCCACATAACACAAGCACTCGGGTCACTCCAGAACAAGTACAAATATGACTCTGTCATTGTTCATGTTGGTGTGAATGACCTGAGCCGCACCTCTCTGGACCACATGAAAAGAGACATGGAAGAGCTTTTTGATCACATAGCCCAGGCCGGTATGACCCTGACCCTGAGTAGCATCCTGCTGTCACCAAGAATGATACCACGGTATAAAGAAAAAATTCTCGATTTCAACAATTGGCAAAGTTTCTGGTGTCATTCAAAGGGGGTCCAGTGTCTGTCAGCCTGGGATGACATGCTCCACAAGCCACGCTGCTTTGCTAGAGACGGCTTGCACCTGTCACCCTTAGGCTTTCGAATACTGGCCAAGGCTCTTGTCACCCCCATAGATAGTGCCTTTTTTAGGCAAGGCTCAAAAGACAAACCCACCACTGTAAATAGCACAAGTAACAAAAAACTGAGGGTAATGCTACTCAATGCCAGAAGTCTGAACCTCAAAATGCATGCACTCGAGGCACTCCTCAGTATGGAGAAAATCGATATATATGAAGTGACAGAAACCTGGTTTAAGGCTCCAGAGAGCACTCCAGCACTACCAGGCCACAACTCATACCATACATTTTGGCCACAGAACCCAAACCGAAATACAAAAGGCGGGGGCGTATGCATATTCATCAAGGATACCCACACCTCCAGGTTAGTGGCACAGCACGATGCTTCAGACATCATCCAGGTGCAACTAACAATGGGCAAAACTGCAATTCAAATTGTAGCTTGCTACAGATCACCCACCATGTCCCAGGACCCCCATTCTGCATTTCTGGAAACACTAGGAAACATAAAGGTCCTACCAAACACCCTAATACTGGGTGATTTCAATTACTCAAACATTAACTGGGAGAACTACTCAAGTACTAACTTCCTTGCCCAACTTTTCCCAGAATTTGTAAACTCAAACGCCCTGGTTCAACTGGTCAACACTCCCACCAGAGGTGACAACATATTGGACCTGGTCATCACTAACATGGGCGACCGGTGTTCCACACCAGAGGTCAACCCCTCGCTGTTTAGATCTGACCATAAACAAATCACCTTGGATATCCATATTCCGCCCCCACCCCTGGACAAGAAAACCACCGTGAAAAACTTTTCAAAAGCAAACTTCACGTTACTTAAGACCGAGGTGGAAAGTTTCAAAGCTCCCATGCTGAAGGATAACGCTGTCCAAGCTGCAAAATCCTTTACTAATGCATTCTATGGGCAGCTACAAGAATGCATGGATTGTGCCATCCCAAGCAAAACCAAGACTCACTTCTACAAGAAAAGGAAACCAGTCTGGTGGGCTCCTACCATAAACAAGCTATACAATAGAAGGAGGAAACTAGTACAGAAAAGAGTAAAATCTCAAAAAGGGAAGACATCCCTGATCAGTATCAGCAAGAGACTACGATCCCTCATAAAATCATCCAAGGCGAGCTTTGAAAGAAAAATTGCCAAGGACTCCAAAGATAACCACAAGGCATTCTTTAGCTATGTCAAGAATCTAAGTGGCAATGCTCAGATCTGCTTGGAGTTAGTGCAGAATGGCACAAAATACAGTGAACCGACTGATATCGTCAACATCCTGGCAGACAGGCTCAGCGCAAACTTCACCCCCCTCTCACCCCCAAAAGGGCCCATAACCATACCAGAAGAATGTAGAGTCCCTGAAATCATAGACACTCAGGTTAAAACAGCCCTCTCCAAATCCAAAAACACAGCATCAATGGGACTGGACGGTGTCCCAGGCTGTGTCCTACATGAGCTCAAAGATGAACTAACCCCTCACCTAAACACACTGTTCAAACTCAGCCTCTCCACAGGCTATATACCCATAGAGTGGCGCACAGCAACGGTTATTCCACTCCACAAAGGTGGAGCCACAACAGACCCCGGGAACTATCGCCCTATAAGCCTGACTAGCTTTGTCTGCAAGGCTTTGGAGTGCATCGTCATGGAACTTATTAACAGAGACATTGGGGACCTCCAAACACTGGACCCTACCCAGTTTGGCTTTGTTAAGGGCAGATCATGCCTCCTAAACCTGGTGGACTTCTTTGAGACAGTTACCAAGGCTATAGACAAGGGAAAGGTGATACACATAGCCTACCTAGACCTTGCTAAGGCCTTCGACACCATTCCCAAGTCTGGTATTATAGACAAGCTCACCAGCCTGAACATAAACCCCTACATCACAAGATGGGTTGCCAACTGGCTCGTGGACAGAACCCACATGGTGAGAGTTGTGGGAGCTACGTCCGACTCTAAACCGGTTACAAGTGCCATCCCCCATGTCTCAGTCCTAGGACCCCTCCTGTTCAGCATATACTTCTCAGAGGTACAGGCAAGCACAGGAGGACTATGGCTGACCAGATACACAGACAACTGCAAAATAGGGGCTATAATTGACTCTCCAGCTAACACAGGCATCCTCCAAAAAGTTCTCACTGAGATGGATACCTGGTGTCAAAATCATGGCCTCAAGCTAAATGCCAAAAAGTGCATAGTCATCCCCGTTGGAAAAAAACAAAGTACCCAAAAACTACCACATAGGTGGTAGTTCCCTAAATACAGAAGATGTAATAAGGGATCTGGGGACCCAAGTAGGTAGTAAACTTATCTTTGATAATCAGATTGCCAAAGTGGTTAGAAAATCCTTCTACGTGGCCCACCTAATCACAAAAGGGTTCGCATCCAGATCAAAAGAGGTCATTGTGCCCCTCTACTCATCACTCATCAGACACATCATAGACTACAACGCCCCATTTGGGATGTACCATACAAGACACCTGCAACAGCTGGAAAGTCCACAGAGGTACCTCACCAAGAGGATCACTGGCCTCAAACAGATGCCCTATGCAGCTCGACTGAAGAAACTCCAGTTGTACTCGGGTGTGTACCGCCTACTCAGAGGTGAACTCTGCCTGACATACAAGGCTATGTCCAACCCAGAATTGATGGACATGCTCCACCTAAAGAAAACCTTATCCCCTCGAGCCACACGCTCTAGGGATCTAAACCTCACCATAACAATAACTAGGACATGCTGAAGGGATAGATTCCAGTCCCAGAGACTTCCCATGCTTTGGAACAAGATCCCAATCTACATTAGTCAGAGCTACTCACTAGCACTCTTCAAAAGAAACCTTCACGAGTGGATGGAAAACAGAAAGTTTACCTTGGGGATCACATCAGTGTCTCTGCTGGACAGAGGCACAGGGAACTAATCTAAGGGGGTGGCAAAAGCCAACACATTCTGGCTAGGCTTATAAATGCCTTCGGGCAGATAGCCTAGTACCAACCTGTGAACCTATATACCTATTATTATGCTCTGCTGTTTACTACATTCTGACATCTACATTATTACTCTGTGCTGTTTAGTATATTTTGACATCTACATTATTACGCTGTGCTGTTTACTACATTCTGACATCTACATTATTATGCTCTGCTGTTTACTACATTCTCACATCTAGCTGTTTACTACATTCTCACATCTACATTATTATGCTGTGCTGTTTACTACATTCTGACATCTACATTATTACGCTGTGCTGTTTACTACATTCTGACATCTACATTATGCTGTGCTGTTTCTTACATTCTGACAACTACATTATTATGCTGTGCTGTTTACTACATTCTGACATCGACATTATTACGCTATGCTGCTTACTACATTCTGACATCTACATTATTATGCTGTGCTGTTTACTACATTCTGACATCTACATTATTATGCTGTATGCCAATTACAATACACTTTACCAGGAATTTATTTGTAGTAGATAGAGTGCCGTGATTGCACTCTGAAATCAGGAAAAAGATAAACGTATTAAGTGTTTCCATACCACAAAACCCGAACTTCACAGCATTTAGGGATGCTTTACAAAGCTTGTTAATGGCACCTAAGGGCTAGAAAGATCAGGTCTTACAACAGGGAGTAACAGAGGATGGTGGAGACCAATACAGAGCAGTAGCAGAATTTTAAACGGATGTTGCACTTCATTTTGACACACAAACAGAAAGTGTGTTATATTGATGTCTAACAGCTTTTAAAGTCATTAATTCTACAGAGGAGCACTTCATTTTGCCCACTGTCTGTACCTCTCAGCTGCCCCAGATTTTGCAAGTCCCTGGTTTTGCCTCATATGTTTAACCTGTTCCTTGTAAAAGTTTTGAATTTCTGGTAAATCACTGATGATAACAACCAATCAATAAAATCAGACATTACAGTTTTGATATTTCCTATTGTTCAGAAAATGCATGTTGTCTATTAACTTTTAAGTGAATTAGAACAATATTTGAAACTGGCACTGATGTGATGCTTTGTCCTCTCATTATTTTTGGATTTTTCCAAAATATTTAATTAAAATATATGCTGCTGTCTGCTCAACAGTGCTGAATGTTTTCACCAACTTTCAAAGCTGGTAAAATACTTCACTGTCCTACAGTTTCTCTTCTGCTCAGGAATGAATGAGTTAATGTCAGGACACATTCAGTGTTGAGTAAGAATCCAGAGGAGTCTATAACACATTTTGTGAAAGGAGACAAAACTGAGTCTGAAGTAGATGGTTTCTAGACAGGGTGTTTGGGCAATTGCAAACATCAGTGGAAGACCTTGTGTCTGAGGCTTTGATTTGCATCCTTTAAGGAGTGTGGTAAAGACTTTACTTCTTGAGCATTTTTAAATACAAAGGTACATTTGATTCACTGACTGTTCCCCTCACCATGAAGTTTGCGTTTTGCACCAGTAATGAGAATTGCTACTAGAGTGGCAAATGGACTTAAACAGTTTGCTTTACTGAAAACTGAACTGCTACACTGTTGCACTTGCCACTATAAAACCTTTGGTTTGTTCTGTGGCAAAGTCAGTTCATTTTTATATTGTTGTTACTAAACAGCTCTGTGTCCAAGAATCTCATATGCATGTAATCAATTTCATATGAATGTAATCTAATTAGTAATGAAGATTACTTAATGTCTCTACTTGTATATTATTTTATGTCTGTTTTAAAATCTTTGCAATATGTTGGAGCTTTTCTCCCCGGACCTCTATTGTAAAGGTTTTTTTGACTAAACCCTTATGGACAAATCCAGGAAACAAAAGCAAAATAAAATAAAAAATAAAGAAAACCTTGGTGTGAGTGCTCCTCAAAATCCCTCATCAGGTGAATAAAGTGGGCAAATGAAACCACATATAAACACTAACGTTTTGAGTCCACCTGTCACTGTCAAATAGTGAGAATACTTCTCTACTGCAAGTAAGAGGAATATTTTCTTCTTTCTGTTTTCTTGGTTTAAGATTATGCTGCTACTGCTGGGGTTCCCAGAACCAGTCTACAGGCAAGAGCTGCATCAGTGTCTCAGAGGAGAAGGTTGAGATCTACACATGATGATCAAAGAAGAACAGCTGTTACAGACAATCACTACTGCTGCCAAGAGAATGGGATCAGCAGGCAGATCAGGGGCATAACCAAGGTCTACTCCTTCTTCTTCTTTCAGCTTTTCCCTCTTAGGGGTCGCCACAGCAGATCATCTGTCCGCTCATGATTGGCAGTGGAGTTTTACGGTGTCGAGTTGCTAGCCCAGTGCCCAACCTTCCACAGAAGGCACACACATGCACACACTCACTCCTAGGGCCAATTTAGAGTGTCCAATCCACCTACAGCATGTCTTTGGGATGTGGGAGGAAACCGGGGCACCCAGAGGAAACCCACATGACCACAGGGAGGACATGCAGACTCCGCACAGAAGGCACTCCAGCCGAGGATCGAACTGGAGAACCTCTTGCTGGGAGGTGGCAACGCTAACCTCTGCATCACTGCGGCCGCCCAACCAAGGTCTACTCCTTCACTTACACCATTTAGTAGTAAAGAAGGCCTTGAAACCTACATATTAACATTAGAGAGGATAGCCAAGCAAGAGT
Organism: Protopterus annectens; assembly: GCF_019279795.1. Lineage (NCBI taxonomy): Eukaryota > Metazoa > Chordata > Ceratodontiformes > Protopteridae > Protopterus > Protopterus annectens. The sequence goes on from NC_056744.1 coordinate 1,413,851,746, forward strand.
ACTGGAGTCATTCCAGCTAATCTAGGATTTTAGCTTATATCAAAGAGGACCCCCTCCATGCTTGCATAGACATGTCTAACGTAGACTGTAGTGATTTAGATATAGTTGCAAAAAGTATGTTTGCAAGGGCAGGAGTAACATTAGAGATTCCAGCCATCATGTTGCACAACTGGACTTTCCCTCGGAACAAAATGGTAACAGTACAGTTGCTTGATTTAAAGCACATTGTAAAGCTATGGTTAGACCCAGAGGATCTTACCAGTAAGGATAAGATGATGGAAATACTCTTTATCGTTAGTTTCAAGAAAGCTTTATGAAAATCATTAAGAAAAGGATGTGTCAAACAGACTCATGAGATGCAGAAGGCATTATAACATTAGTAGTAGGATACTTTGTTATGAAAATGAGTTAAAGGTGTCACCTACTAAGATAATACATACAACTTTTAGTAAAGGGGACCATGTCTTCTGTTTTGTGCTTTAAATGTAGCAGGTGGGTGTGTAATGATAAATACTGTGATGAAAAAAACAAGTTAGAAACTCTCACATGGACTCAGAAGGGAATTAAGAGGCTATGGAATGTGATCAATTTATAACCAAGATGGCTGAGACTGCATTATTTTACTCTGCTATGTGCAAAGCTAATAAAGTGTTTAATAGAGGTAGATGGGCCAGAACTACAGGGGCTAACAATGTATCTGTCAGATAGCCACTTGCCCACAAAAGTCAATTGAACTTATCTGTTCTATGGGAAAAAAGACACAACTTGTTTACCAAGTTAGAGGTACTAACCAAATTTGGGAAGATCTTGCATCCAGCAGCAATAGTTTCCTATCTCATCCATGATCTAATTATTGGGAAGGACTCCCCAATTCTTTAAGGTGCAGTGAAAATGGTGGGAAGGGAAGAACATTAAGGAATCCAGTACAGCCTCAGTTACAGAAGCAAAGCCAAAATAGTTCATCAATTAACATGATACAGACATTCCCGCAAGCCTATATCTACCTGTCTATCTATTTATCTATCTATCTATCTATCTATCTATCTATCTATCTATCTATCTATCTATCTAGCTAGCTATCTATCTAGAGAGAGGGAGAGCCCGGGTTTCTGTGAGACTCAGGGTACCATTTGAGGGTTCTGGGAAGACTAAAGTGTGGATAAATTTAACTAAGGAGAGAGAACTCTCCAGCTAAAGCACTGCAGACTCCCAGCATCAGAAAAGGGTGCAAAGTCCCTAAAGAGGAGGAAAAACTTAGACTTGGGATAAAACTACACAACAGGGTAAAGAATGAGGGAAGGCCTCAAGAAGAAATTGGGACTTCAGCTGAAGGAGACCTCAGATAGAATCTTTTAGAGCAGTGGATTGAGACACCCTTCCTCAAAGAAAAATGGAGCACCAAGATTCCCATAACTGCATTAGTAGGAAAGGAGACAGAGCCGTACACCTCCTGAAGAACAAAGGAGGAAGAAGATCCCAGTAGGTCAGTTAAGCTTCAACATGACTCAGTAAGAGAAAGAAACATTAAGCTGTGCTAGACAGAAAATATCCTGGGTGGTGAGGTAAGATTCCCCTGGTGGACCACCCCCAAAGAGAGAGAGAAAGTGAGAAGATTACATGGCAGCTGTTAGACATCAGGCCTTTTAGATGAGTGGTCAAAAAAATGGACCAAAGCAATGTCTTGGTAGGGATAACTGGGCATGGATAAAACTAAAGTGAGGGTCCTAGTTACATTTTTATTGGCCAGGTATCCTGAAGCAAATTAAGTTTTCAGAGTGTCAAAGGGCAATCTCCAATATGGGATTCAGGAAACCCCCAATTCCAATGTCTATAATTAAAGTTCTATTTGAAAGGATTCCTGTAGATATTGTGGGGGCATTAGTTAGGTCCAGCAGTGGACACCAATATATTTTTGTAGTGTTGGGCTACCATATTAGGTTTTCTGAGCTTACACCCCTCACAAAACTAATTCCAAAGCAATTGCAAGAGAACTGATATTGCTGTTTTCCCAGCGGGTATCCTGAAGGACATCTTAATGGACTAAAGCATGCCTTTCATGTCCAAAATCATGAAGCATCTCTGTCAAAAGTCTTATGTAAATCAACTGTGGATGTCAATCTGTCATTCCTAAAGGGAAGGCCACATAAAACAGTTTTATAGGACCATGAAATGTATATTGAGAAAGGATATGGAAAAATATGTGAAGAACTGAGACCATCTGTTGCTGCATTAAATGTTTTCTGACAGATAGATGACAGAAGATTCTACAGGATTTAGTTTCTTCAAACTGTTGCATGTTATGTAACTCAGAGAGCTATTAGATATAGTTAAAAAGGTGTGGGAAGAGGAAGAGATGCCTTTCAAGAGCATCTGAGGGTATTGCACTGACTTACCAGAGAGAATAAAGATGGTAATGCTAATTATATGGGAACACATGACAAAACACAGGCTAGCTGACAAGGATGCTATAACAGAAATGCCTGGAATAGAGAATTTCAAGTAGGAGATCAAGTTTTAGTTGTGGTCCCTAGAACTGAAAACAAGACCCTGGCCAAGTGGCAAGGAGCATGCATGGTAAGTCAATGAATAAATGAGGTAGACTGCAAGATAAGACAAATAGGGGGAAAGGCATGCAGAACAAATCTGACACATATATGTCTTAAAGTCCTGAAAAGAGAAACAACTTTGTGAGGTAAAAACAGTAATTTCAGGGCTGCAAACAAACTAAGCATGTGAGATTTGGGAGACATGAATTGAAAGGTGAATATTTAACACAGCACGCAGTGATTTAAACTGTAGCCTCATTTAAGCACCTGGGTATATGGGTACTCAGCTAAGAGTTTTTTTAATCATGTCAACCAATTGGTTAATGATAGTTATAGAACTTTCGGTTGTATAAAAAGATTTATAAAATCTGGGAAATCAAAAATAATGAAGTCATTGTTGGTTAGTTACATCAGACCCAAACTTGAGTATGGAATAACAATATGGAAACCCTATAAGAAAACAAGCATGAGTAAACTGGAAAGAGTACAATGGAAATATACCAAGGGCATCCATGGATGTAAAAATTTAAGTTATTATGAAAGACTAAAATATCTGAACTTGTACAGTGTCTCTTACAGATATCTAAAAGTAGATCTTATTCAGGTATATAGGGCATTTAGAGACAACTACGTCTGGGAATGTTTGAGGTTATCAAAAAGTACTAGAGAATCATCAGATAACCTATGTAGAAGATTCTATAGGAATGAGAAGTGTACTAATTGGTTCTCTGACAGAGCAGCTGATGCATGGAACAGACTACCAAATTACATTAAAGCAAGTACTACTTTTGGCTTTGGTATATTGGCAGGCTAGAAGGGCATTAATGCCCATGCTTGAAATATTTGTATGTATGTATGTATGTATGTATGTATGTATGTATGTATGTAAGTTATTTACACCAGAGGTGGTGCTGAATGACACCCTTTCAAAATCGTAGAAATATGAAGTCAGAGAGTTCCTTTTCAGGAGCAAAGGCATCTTTTCTGAGTTGCCTGGAAGAACAACTCTTATCAAACACCACAAAGAAATGATCCTAGGGGAAATGTTATTCTATGACTATAGAGTAACGTGCAGTTACAAAGAAGATACAAAAAATGTTGAAACTAGGAATAATGCAAGAATTAACTAGTGGTTGGAATAATCCTATTTTACTAGTCTCAAAACTAGACCGTACTGTCTGATTTTTTAATGACTTCAGGAGACTCTACAGTGTCTCCATTTTGGCAGCTAATCTATACCCTCAGTAGATGAGTTGGTGAACAGCTAGGGAAGGCTAGGATTCTAAATATCCTGGATTTGATAAAGGATTGCTGGCAGATCCTCATAAACAATCAGGGGAAAGGAAAAAAAACTAGAGTCTTAGCAGATGGGTTATCTCAGCATACTGCCCTGCTCATTAACAGCAGATGGGTTATCTCAGCATACTGCCCTGCTCCTTAACAGCAGATGGGTTATCTCAGCATACTGCCCTGCTCCTTAACAGCAGATGGGTTATCTCAGCATACTGCCCTGCTCTTTAACAGCAGATGGGTTATCTCAGCATACTGCCCTGCTCCTTAACAGCAGATGGGTTATCTCAGCATACTGCCCTGCTCCTTAACAGCAGATGAGTTATCTCAGCATACTGCCCTGCTCCTTAACAGCAGATGGGTTATCTCAGCATACTGCCCTGCTCCTTAACAGCAGATGGGTTATCTCAGCATACTGCCCTGCTCCTTAACAGCAGATGGGTTATCTCAGCATACTGCCCTGCTCCTTAACAGCAGATGGGTTATCTCAGCATACTGCCCTGCTCCTTAACAGCAGATGGGTTATCTCAGCATACTGCCCTGCTCCTTAACAGCAGATGGGTTATCTCAGCATACTGCCCTGCTCCTTAACAGCAGATGAGTTATCTCAGCATACTGCCCTGCTCCTTAACAGCAGATGGGTTATCTCAGCATACTGCCCTGCTCCTTAACAGCAGATGGGTTATCTCAGCATACTGCCCTGCTCCTTAACAGCAGATGGGTTATCTCAGCATACTGCCCTGCTCTTTAACAGCAGATGGGTTATCTCAGCATACTGCCCTGCTCCTTAACAGCAGATGGGTTATCTCAGCATACTGCCCTGCTCCTTAACAGCAGATGAGTTATCTCAGCATACTGCCCTGCTCCTTAACAGCAGATGGGTTATCTCAGCATACTGCCCTGCTCCTTAACAGCAGATGGGTTATCTCAGCATACTGCCCTGCTCCTTAACAGCAGATGGGTTATCTCAGCATACTGCCCTGCTCCTTAACAGCAGATGGGTTATCTCAGCATACTGCCCTGCTCCTTAACAGCAGATGGGTTATCTCAGCATACTGCCCTGCTCCTTAACAGCAGATGAGTTATCTCAGCATACTGCCCTGCTCTTTAACAGCAGATGGGTTATCTCAGCATACTGCCCTGCTCCTTAACAGCAGATGGGTTATCTCAGCATACTGCCCTGCTCCTTAACAGCAGATGGGTTATCTCAGCATACTGCCCTGCTCCTTAACAGCAGATGGGTTATCTCAGCATACTGCCCTGCTCCTTAACAGCAGATGGGTTATCTCAGCATACTGCCCTGCTCTTTAACAGCAGATGGGTTATCTCAGCATACTGCCCTGCTCCTTAACAGCAGATGGGTTATCTCAGCATACTGCCCTGCTCCTTAACAGCAGATGGGTTATCTCAGCATACTGCCCTGCTCCTTAACAGCAGATGGGTTATCTCAGCATACTGCCCTGCTCTTTAACAGCAGATGGGTTATCTCAGCATACTGCCCTGCTCTTTAACAGCAGATGGGTTATCTCAGCATACTGCCCTGCTCCTTAACAGCAGATGGGTTATCTCAGCATACTGCCCTGCTCTTTAACAGCAGATGGGTTATCTCAGCATACTGCCCTGCTCCTTAACAGCAGATGGGTTATCTCAGCATACTGCCCTGCTCTTTAACAGCAGATGGGTTATCTCAGCATACTGCCCTGCTCCTTAACAGCAGATGGGTTATCTCAGCATACTGCCCTGCTCCTTAACAGCAGATGGGTTATCTCAGCATACTGCCCTGCTCCTTAACAGCAGATGAGTTATCTCAGCATACTGCCCTGCTCCTTAACAGCAGATGAGTTATCTCAGCATACTGCCCTGCTCCTTAACAGCAGATGGGTTATCTCAGCATACTGCCCTGCTCCTTAACAGCAGATGGGTTATCTCAGCATACTGCCCTGCTCTTTAACAGCAGATGGGTTATCTCAGCATACTGCCCTGCTCCTTAACAGCAGATGGGTTATCTCAGCATACTGCCTTGCTCTTTAACAGTAGATGGGTTATCTCAGCATACTGCCCTGCTCCTTAGCAGCAGATGGGTTATCTCAGCATACTGCCCTGCTCCTTAACAGCAGATGGGTTATTTCAGCATACTGCCCTGCTCCTTAACAGCAGATGGGTTATCTCAGCATACTGCCCTGCTCCTTAACAGCAGATGGGTTATCTCAGCATACTGCCCTGCTCCTTAACAGCAGATGGGTTATCTCAGCATATTGCCCTGCTCTTTAACAGCAGATGGGTTATCTCAGCATACTGCCCTGCTCTTTAACAGCAGATGGGTTATTTCAGCATACTGCCCTGCTCCTTAACAGCAGATGGGTTATCTCAGCATACTGCCTTGCTCTTTAACAGTAGATGGGTTATCTCAGCATACTGCCCTGCTCTTTAACAGCAGATGGGTTATCTCAGCATACTGCCCTGCTCTTTAACAGCAGATGAGTTATCTCTGCATACCGCCCTGCTCCTTAACAGCGGATGGGTTATCTCAACATACTGCCCTGCTCCTTAACAGCGGATGGGTTATCTCAGCATACTGCCCTGCTCCTTAACAGAAGATGGGTTATCTCAGCATACTGCCCTGCTCCTTAACAGCAGATGGGTTATCTCAGTATACCGCCCTGCTCCTTAACAGCAGATGGGTTATCTCAGTATACTGCCCTGCTCCTTAACAGCAGATGGGTTATCTCAGCATACTGCCCTGCTCCTTAACAGCAGATGGGTTATCTCAGTATACTGCCCTGCTCTTTTCCCTTCATGTGCCCTGTCCACATTTAAAGACTAATGGACCATGTATTGACGCCTGATTATTCTTATGGTGTAGTCTGTTCTGATGATATAATTGTTCATATGGAAGACTGCTTTTCACATCTCCTAAAGTCCAAGTGATGTTGGATTTACTGAGGCAGACTGGACTTACCATTAATTCCCTGAAGTACAATGTGGGGATGACTGAGGGAAGGTACCTTGAATATGTAATTGGGAAAAGACTGATCAAATCCCACAGACCTTCCAGTGGACTTGAGGCTGGAGGGTTCAAACTGTGGGGGGAAGGGGTTCAGTTATAAAAAGTATGGTGGTCCATCAATATTATGCCAGAGGATTACAGGAAACAGGCATGAAAAGGGACTTTTAAGAAATCCCCTGCTAAAACAGGGAAGTAAATATGGTATGTTGTGGTAGAGTTACTGTGTGAGGGAATGCCCAGCCAGAAAAGAAACATGGACTGGTCTTTTTACTATCAGATGCTTATAGCCCAGGTAATTTGAGTGTAGCTGCAGATCATTGCCTTTTTAAAGCCAGGGCAGATAACAATCCAGATGTGTCTAGACCATGTTTTGTGAAAGAGAGACAAAGCAAGGCTGGAGTAGTCGACTTAAAGATGGGTTTCTATTTTGGAAACTGTAACTACTGATAGAAGTCCTGAGGAATGAGGCTTTGATTTGCCCAACTGGAAAGCTGTTATACTTTATTTCTTAGTAGTGGAAGTCATAGAACTGTGGTAAAGATGTTTGATTTCTTTAGCATTTCGAAATCCAAAAGTGTATTTGTGACTGTTAGCCGTGACATTTGTGTTTTACACATGAAATGAGCAGTGACACTAGATTAGCTAACGGACTGTGCTGTTCTCTTTATTAAAAACTGAATTATTATACTATTGCATCTGTTGGTACACTTTATGTTGTATTCCTTTGCAAAGTCAGCCTGTTTTTATGTTTTCATTAATAAAAAATACTGTTTTCAGGAATGAAATGATTCACATCTTAAATAGACATGAATTACTAATAGTTGTATAACAGTCTGAGGAAGCATGGTGGATCCATGTGAAAGCGCTTACTGATTTGTATTGTGTTTTTTATTTTTATATTAAAGTTTTTATTTTGCTCCATGCTGTGTTGCTGCATTCGTTGGATTTTTTACATTGTTTTCAGAAAGCCTTGATGTGTGTGTGTCTGCTGCTCAAAATGCCAAACAGGATAAAATGTTTTGTATAATAACCTATTATTTGCAAACTGTGTTTGGGGACAAAAACATCTTATTGTCAGAACTCTGCAATCTAGTCTTATTTCATATGAGAAAATGGTGACTAAGTCAATGCATATTGACCTCAGAGTGCACCCCTTTTTATATGCTTTTGCTGTTTAGGTCAACCATTGTTAGCAGTATTCCAAAATCTCATGACAAAAAGTAGTTTAGATGTTAGCATGGATTGTACTAGTTTAAGTTTAGTAGCTAGACAAAGGTGATGCTTGATCTGAAACAGTGTCCCTTGTTTATGTTGAATTTGCTTTGCAACATGCTACATATGTGCTTGAAAGAAAAGTTTGCTGATAATCTACGGTGTGTTGTTTACAGCAGCCCACTGGCTCCAGTGATAGCAAATTGTGAAGGATCAGTCCTTTCACTGATCTTGCTATGTATGTGTTGAAGGTTGGAAAGACCCTTGAAAGACCCCTGTCTTGAGTGATAGTTTGCCCAGAATGCCACTGAGCTTTAAAGATGAGATAATTGGCTTTAGTAATTAAGTAGCTGTTGTCATTCTAGGAGGATATTGTATGAGTTCATTTGGGATATCTGGAAAACCCTCCTCCTTTCTGCACCTCTTTTAGGATGGCTTTCACATTCTGGCTAAAGTTTTTGTTACCCCCATAGTGCTTTCTTTTTAGCAAAGTCTATCTGCTGGGCAGTCCATCCAAGTAAAAGCTAATTCAGAACACAGAAAGGCGGCACTCAATGGGTTTACTTTAATTAAATGAAAGAGGAATCCGTTGAATACGAATCCATCAACACATAAACAAGTGAAACACGGAAACGTCCAACGGACTTAATAGCGAAATCAGAAATGTCGAATTGTCATAGTTGGGCCATCTGCGGTATAGCTCCGTAAGGTAAGTGTGCGATAGTTGCGGACCTTAGGGTTAGGGTATGGGTTAAGGTAAGTGCATAGATAGGTAATGTATGTAAGGTTTAGTGTAGGATTTTGTTAAGTGTATGTGTGTGGAATATTTACTTTGTGTGGGCATAGTTCTGTTGGATAAGTGTGCGGTAGTTACAGACCTTAGGGGTAGGGAGGGGTTAAGGGTAGTGCATAGATAGTTGTGTATGCGGGGTTTAGTGTAGGGTTACAAGTGGGGTTTTGATGCTTTAATTTAGGGTTAGTAGTAGGGTTTTGGTTAGTGTATGTATGTATTTTTTGTTGTTGTGTTTGCGTAGGTAGTATGTTACGGGCTGTGGGGTTGGCCGACTATTGCGGTTTCGATGTTTAAATTTCACAGTTTTGTGTGTTCAACGTTATCGCATTTCGCTGTTTATGTGTCGACGGATTCGTATTTGACGGGTTCCGCTTTTGTTTAATTAAAGTAGACCCCTACTCAACACCATGAGTCTTAATTAAAAAAATAAATGCTGTACTTATGGCCCTCCTGCAACTTAAACACATTAATATATTTATAGTTACAGAGACATGATTTTATAATATTGAAAGCATTCTCTACTATTCCTGCGTTTAATGCTCATCATCTCTTCATGCCAACTGGCAAATGTGGAAGAGTATCTGTATTTGTCAAGGATATTATCACCTCATGCCAGATTTTGTGGGATAACAAATCTGAACTCCTAGATGCCCAAATCATCCTAAACAAGTTTAATTACCACTTCATGTGTCCCTTTCTGACAAAGATAGCTATCTGAACATCAATTAAACCACAAACCTTTCTGAGAACTCGACTATCTGTCAATAAAATGGCTGACATACACTTACAAAAGATGGATGTCCAGCACTTCCTTGAGATTATAAATGCTAATTCCTCTGTATGGATAATTAACCATCACACTCGAGGTCTAAATAACTTTGATCTTATCCTCAAACATATAGCCACTCCTTGCATACCTCTATATGTATAATCTCCCCTCATTAAATTAGGACATAAACTAGTGACCTTTTCCTTGACTGATGGTAGCGCCCTTGCATCACTTCACAGTGCTCATCACAGTATGGAAAATAAGGTTTATCCCACATGACTGGAGAAAGTGTATTCTAGTTCCAGTGTACAAGAACAAAGGGGACATTTACAACTGTGGAAGTTCAGAGACATCAAACTCCTGTCACTGCACATGATAGTGCTGGCGATGGTGACTGTTACATGAAAACACAGAGCAGTAGAAAATAAGAGGTAGATGAGCATTTTGAATTCAGATCCAGATGCAGCACAACCAACCCAATGTTTGCAGTGATGTAAATAGCGGAAGAAAAGGAAACAGTCCAGCTGGGTATTTCTAGACACAGAGAAGGCATAAGACAAGATCCCAAGAAAGTTGATTAAGTCAGTCATATAATGACTCAAAGTCCCAGAAACATTGGTAGAATTAGGGCAGGTTATGTGCAAGCACCCAGCAATGCAAGTACGAATAGTGTTCAGATACAGAGAGGGACTGCTATTGGGAGAGGGTGTGCATCAGGGTTCAGCTGAGAGCCTACTCCTGTTCATACTAGTGGCAGATTACATTAGCAAAGAGGTTGGAGTGGTCAGATCAACAAAGTGCTGTATACTGATGATGTGGTACAACAAGTACACTTTGAACAGGAACTTCAGCAGGTGCTAAGGAGATAAAATGCAACACTGAAGGTCCATGGGATGGCACCAATACAGACTAGACAGTGCTCATGGCAGGAAACGGGGGGGGTTATCAAAACAAGATGAAGACTGAGATAGAAGGGCAATAACTGAACGTGTTAGCTGCTTCAAGTATCAAAGAGGTGTGCCTGAGGAGAAGGAATGTCTGAATGTGGAGACTGATGCTATAATCAAAGATTTTGCTGCCAAATGGGACAATGTGTCAGCGATAGTCCATGACCAAAAAATGCCAAAGAAGCTGGAAAGTAAGGTGTACAAACCAGTGTGCAACCAATGATTCTGTATGGTAGAGAAGTAAATATAGGGAAGTAAATATTGTGGGAAGAAATAGCCAGGGAATTGTTATGGCTAGGCTTGTATAGGCCCTAGGTCCGATAGCCTATCACCAACCTATTAACCTATGAAACCTAGACAGTGAATGCACAGCAACTGTGGCAGCTTGAGATGATGGAGATGAAGTTCCTGAGATGGGTAATAGGATGCACACTGTGGAACAGTCAGTAAATGAGAGCATCAGAGCAGAAATCAATGTAGCACTCCAATTGTAGTGAAGATCAAGGAGAACACATTATGATATTTGCAGGAAATCATAAGGTAATTTTGTAAAGAAGACTTGAGAGATGCAGGAAGAATGCAAGAGGAGATATAATCTTCAAGCCAAGAATGGAAGGATGGATCAGGTGAGGCAATCCCTACAACAGTCGGGCATGACTTCAGAAGGCATGAGAGTGACTATTGATTGACAGAGGTGGTGACAACTGATGCTGTACCTCAACCCCATGAAGAAATGAGGAAAAAGGGTTGATAATAAGGGTGATGATTTTCCATCTGTGTTTAGGGACTTCCCAAAAGCAAAACTGCTTCAATTACTTCATGACCTAAATAAATTATTTTGTAATCCTCTTCCAACAGACCCCACTTAAATAGCTGTATTTATAAAACTGCCCTTATCCACACCAAATATAATGATAACTTTAAAAACACTCCCCATGGGAAAATAAATTAAATAACAAGTAAAACAAACTGCTTATAAGAGGAGACATTCCACCCACTTAAGAACATGCTTAAGCAAGCTAGTAAATAACCAAAGGGTATCATTAGAAAGCTCAATCTTGAATATGAACTTAAAATAGCCACTGAAACAAACAAAAAAAAAAGCTAAATCGATGTGAATCTGTCATAGTTATGAATCTGTCACAGTTTTGCCAGTTAAGAACTAGCACCATAAATGTTTTGAAAGTAGCCCACAATAATACGCTCCACTTTGACCCAAAGGAAGTAACTCATATCCCAGCTGATAATCTTAGTAAAGATTTTGCACCCACAGTTATAGCTATTTCACAAATTCCACAGTTCCAGCCACCACGTATAAATACTATGGAACAAGTCATCTCTGACCTCTTAAAAGCTAAAATAAAACCTCATCCAATGGGCCCTGATAACATACCAGTTTGTTTGATTATCAGGCCACCAACACCTGTCCTATGCAGACAGGATCAAATCATTATCACTCTATTCAGTATCGTACAGATTGCTCAGGGGTGATCTGTGTCTTGCCTACAAGGCAATCTCAGATCTTGCCCTACTAGAGATGCTCCATATCCATTAGTCTAACTCCTCACGCACTACCCGCTCAAAAGGCCTGAACCTAATATGTGACATTAACAAAACCTGCTGGAGAGACAGGTTTGTCTCCCAAAGCTGCCTTGTCTCAGGAATAGACTTTCCATAAACTTCAAACAGAGCACCTGACTAACTTCTTCAAGCGCAACATTGATGAGTGGATGGGAAACCACAAATTCATCCCATGGGTTCCACATGTGCCACCCATTGACAGGGATAACAGGTGCTGACTGAGGTTTCTTTTTGAGGATAAACTCTTGACCGGGCTTCTAAGGGCCTCAGGGCTATTAGCCAAGTAACCTCCTATGATCCTATGAAGTATGCCCTATCTGAATCCTTAATTAACCTCTATAATCTAAGCCTCTATATTCAGAACATTTCTGAGGAAAGGAAAACTGTCATTGTAATTCCAATACACAAGGGTGACCGAGCTACAAAACCTGGAAACTACAGACCCATTAGTTTCAATAATCTGAAAGGTAAAACTTTGGAATGCATTATCTCAGACCTTATTAATTTGGACACTGAAAATATTTTAACCCTGGACCTTTATCAATTAAATTTTGTCAAAAGTAGGTCCTGACTTTTTGCCCTTATTAATTAATTTCTTTAAAAAGATCAACCAAGTAGTGAACAGCAGTCATGTAGTACGCACACCATATATGGTCCTGGCTAAGGCCTTTGACACTATTCCCCATGTAGTGATTATTGACAGACTTATAAATCTGAATATAAATCATTATGCTGTATGGTGGATAGCTAACTGGTTGTCTGAAAGAAGTCATGTGGTTAGAGTCACAGGTGACACTTATGAAAACAAAAAAACTTGCCAGTGGTATACCATAGGGTGCAGAGTTGGGATATCTCCTAGTTAGCATCTATTTCTCAGACCTTCAAACCAGCACTTCTGGTCTACTGTTAACTAAGTTTGCAGATGACTATAGAAACTGGGTGTTGTTATTTGATCTACAAAGGACTCATAATTGTTTCAACATAACTTAGACTATATTAAATATTGGTGCAAGGACACTGGTGTCATACAATATGAGAAAATATGCAGTAGAGTTCCTTTTGGTAAACAAACACAAAAATTCTACATCATACCATGTAGATGATACAGTCCTGTAATCAGACACTTGTAAAGATCTAGGCACTCATGTAGATAAGGTCCATATCTTTTGGCCATCATGTAACCACAGCAGTATGAATTATCTGATTTCCAATTTCAGCTCCTCTGCATCCAAAGAAGTATTAGTTATCCTCTACCCATCTCTCATAAGACCCATTACTGAATATAATGCCCCTTTCTGCATACATCTGTCTAAATATATGACTCAGCTTCAGAGATCTCTGAGATTTCTAACTAAATAATTCAGTAACCTCAGAGCCACTGTGTGGTACTCTGTGGTGATCTGCATCTAGCCTTTCAAGCCATGAAGGATCTGACCCTCCTTGACCTTTTGTACCTTTGCAGAACAAGTGGTAACTCAAATACTTAATTAAATAAATTTCTGTAAGTGCCAATAGACAGGGAATCCATATGGCAAGGCTTGTATAGGCCCTAGGGCCAATAGGCTAGTACCTACCTATGAACCTATAAGGGAAATAAACCTTCATCATCAGATAACTATGACACTGTAAAGTGATAGATTCACATCCCAGTGTATCCTCACCTCTGGAAAAAACTTCCACTACATGTCAAGCAGAGTAGCACCCTGCCATTGTCAAGGAAAACCTAGATAATTAGATTGGCAGCCTCCATTTCTCCCAGGTCTATCTCACATTATTCTTCTCGATGCTAGAAGATGCTTTTGAACATGTTTTATTTACCTAGGATTATAATGGCCTATAGACTGATTGTCTAAAACTTTACCTATTAACCTATGAACCAATGGATGGTGAAGACTAATCATTGTGATAAAACTACTGTGGTTCTCTGGGTGTCCTGCCAAATACCAGTAGTAAATAGTTTGATAAGAAATGAATCTAGTGCATTGCTATCAATTTCCTCTGACTTTAACTACTATAGAGGAAGGCAGTGGTCAACCCCAATAAAAGAGACAAATGACATGAGTAATAACTCTGCTGCTGTTTGCTATGATCATGATTAGTAATGACATAGTCAGCACTTTGTACAGTAGCAGGCTCTGTACGGTTACTTCAGGAACCACATTGTATTACATGTAGTATGTCTTGGTCTTCAGTTAGCAAGTCCTCTGATCGTTAGCAACTTTTTTTTATTTATACATTTTTGCTAGGGGGCTGATGATGTTGAATAGTTTGTGTTTCTCAACTTTGGAGTTACAACTATTTTTAGGAAGTGGTAGAATCATATGTCTCTTATATCTAGATTAATTTTGCAGTTTACTTCTGTTTATCAACTGTGTGACCTTCATGTATCTCAACTGTTTGGTATTTTTCAGAAAAGACATAATTTCTCAGTCAAATAACAGGCTGCCATGAAGTATTGAGTGATGCATTTAAGTTATGATTGTATAGCCATTCTTACAGGGCAGTTACAGGTTTAAAGCAAGTTTGTTTTTTTGAAAGAAGTTGTAATGCAGTTAACAACAGCAAAGTTCAAGGGTGACGTAGGAGTGTGTGTGTGTGTGTGTGTGTGTGAATGTGTACATGTGGGCAGTGTATGTGTGTGTGTGTGTATACATCTGCCAACTTATGACTAAGATGACCATGTGTGTATGTGCGTGTGTTGGCCTGGGTAGTCGCAGTAGGAGGGGTTAGGTAGTGGGTAGAAAATGTAAGACTCTGTGTGTGTGTGTGTGTGTGTGTGTGTGTGTGTGTGTGTGTGTGTGTGTGTGCGTGCGTGTGTGTGTGTGTGTGTGTGTGTGTCTCAGAACATTCATGTGGGTGATTGGGTGTCTTGGAACATTCATGTGGGTGATTGGGGGTCTGTGAGTCCAACCGAGAGTGTGTGTGTGTGTGTGTGTGTGTGTGTGTGTGTGTGTGTGTGTGTGTGTGTGTGTGTGTGTGTGTGTGTGTGTCTCAGAACATTCATGTGGGTGATTGGGTGTCTTGGAACATTCATGTGGGTGATTGGGTGTCTGTGAGTGTAAGCGAGAGTGTGTGTGTGTGTGTGTGTGTGTGTGTGTGTGTGTGTGTGTGTGTGTGTGTGTGTGTGTGTGTCTCAGAACATACATGTGGGTGATTGGGTGTCTTGGGACATTCATGTGGGTGATTGGGTGTCTGTGAGTCCAGCCGAGAGTGTGTGTGTGTGGGGGGGAGGGGTACCTGTCATACCTCTCCATGTCCTTGCTCAAGAATTATGGACAAATACTAAAAATAATGGGGAGACAAATCGTCTCGGTCAGTGACATTTTATAACTCTAATTGACTTAAAAACTTAATAAAGTAAGTTTTGCATCAAGATGTATTTCCTGAACAATAAGAAATATGAAACTCTAATATCTGCCATTATTGAGTTACTGTAAGCCTCTGTGATTTACTGGAAAGTCTAAACTTTTACAATGGAAAGAGCACACATATGTAGCAACTTCTCAGATGTTCTACAAACCTCTGGACGGTTGCAAGGTATAGTGCATGTGACAATTTGACACATGGGCCACTAGAGGACATTATCACTGCAGTGTGCTTTTACCACGACCTGTAAAAACAACCAGTTTGAGACATGTAAGTTAGAAGATAATATCTTCCTTAATGTCTGTCCATGAATGCCTTCTTCCATGGCAGCATAAATTGACCTACCTGCGGTAGGCACTTTATGTGACTACGGGCCTTATTTCTGAATACAAACCTCTGTCAGTGTACTTGTTCAGTCAGATTTGAGCTTTCACATGACCGTAAGAAATTCCTTTCTGATCACATATGATTTGTTTACTGAGATATGGAAATATTGCATATCTTCAGAATTACTACTATATTACACAACTAACAATAGTTAGAAATGGACAGTGATACTGGATTTTTCTGTCTCTGACTAGGACATTTCACACCATGCCGGCAAAGGAAGTATACAATGTACTGAGCTATAAGGTTCATGTAGGATGGAGTCAGATGTCATTGGTGGATGCTGATTCATGTTTTTTTCTTTTGAAATGTAGTTGTGGTCTTGAGGTTACCAGTACACAAGACTCAGTGATACCTTTGTTGCTGCTGCTTTGTAATAGGTTTGCATTTAGTGTGGAGAAATAACTCCAACAATATTTGCAGTATATAGATTTGTTTTCAAAGAAAACAGGTTAGGGCACCCACACAGTTTTTTTTTTCTTGTCATATCTTTTATGACCTTACACAATTTAGAAGAGTTAGATATATACACAGCAAGTCAGCTTGGTGGCAAATTCTAAGTCTGGCTTTGAGACACAGTGTCCTGTTCTGCTGAGCAAGCAGAGGGAGGTAGTTCCAAGGTTCCACATATGAAATCTGTATCAATTGTCCTTGCCAGATCGGTATAAATGTGATGGGGTAACATTTATGTATGTGACTGTGCTAGGTGGGTATAACAGCTGCATTTAAAATTGCACAGTTATGTTTGAAACTTTGTTTTATGGGGTACTAAAAAAATGATAGTGATGTAGTTCTTACATCCTGGCCTTACAGTATGTAAAATGAAGACACAGTCGGCCTTGGTTCTCCTACTTCCAGTCCTTAGTACTGATGTAGTTCTTACTTCCAGGCCTTACAGTATGTAAAATGAAGACACAGTCAGCCTTGGTTCTCCTACTTCCAGTCCTTAGTACTGATGTAGTTCTTACTTCCAGGCCTTACAGTATGTAAAATGAAGACACAGTCAGCCTTGGTTCTCCTACTTCCAGTCCTTAGTACTGTTACACTGGTGGGAAGATCTGCCTGTGAAATCACAATGAATGAATAATTCAGAGAGCTGCTTGGATAAAAATGTAAACAGATATTTCAGATATGCATCAGTCATTGGTTAGGATATGTTCACTATTTTTGGCTTTGCCCAGAATTCTTGCACAAGCAGGTGGACAGGTATGGATTAGAAAGTATCCTAACCATGCATTAACATCTCTGAAAAAAGGATTTTCAGGTATGCCATAGAAATATGACCTGTGAATAAGACTAGGGATATCGGGTATTTGGTCCAAAAGTGTAGCTATGCACATGCCGCATATGCTTCATTGTACAAATTTTAAAATTCATTAATTTATTTTGAGCAGTAAGATATGCAGGAATTTACATTAAAATCCCCTGATGGCACATTTACCATTAAAACTAAAAATGTCTCTTAGCAATAGAAACAGACATAGACATTTTACTAAAACAGAGTAAGTGCTTTCTTAAAAACTGAAAAAAAGAAACTAAAACAGACTATGAACAACAGAAACAGAAAAAAAAGTTTATTAAAATAGAGTTAGGGCTTTCATCTTCTTAATTTTACTGACGTCATAATTAACATATGCAGACAACTTCCTTAAATACATAGGTTCATAGATACAGAAGTACAGAGGTAAGCACTAGGTCAGCTGCCCTTGTTGCCATTTTAAGGCTATCCAATTTCCCATTTTGTGCTTGAATTAACTGTCCAGTTTGGTGTTACCCATCCTATGGTAGGTAATTATAGGCTCTATATTTGATAAACGACATCTTCGAAAATCCTGGAACTTGACATGTTTTTTTTTAAGATCGTGGTACAGTGAAGATGGGAATATTTGCCCTTTCCTCACTGGAGTGTGATCTCAGAGTTGGAATATATATTTAACAGGGGGTGTGAGGTGTGCAGATCCCCACAATTGAGGTTTCGAGTTCTAGGATTTTTGGTGATATCAGCATTCGATTAGATAAACTTTCGTTTATCTAATATAGACCCTAATTATATATTTCCCCTAGTGAGAATAAGTACCATAGATAATTTGCATGGGATAAAGCATTTAGGAGCTGCCTCTGTCCATTAATTGTAGTACAGGAGGCATTCCAGGGGTAAATGTTTTGTTTCCCATCCATAGTTCCAAGGTTCGCTTGAATAAGGACAGGGATGAACTTTGTTTTATATGGATGGGAAGTCTGTTCCAGAGCAGTGTTGTTCTCTTTGAGATACATCTGTCCCTCCAAAGTGTTCTGCGGAAGTTGCAGAACAGGTTTAGATCCTTAGACTATTTCTGATGCCATTTGACTTGCTGATGTGCAATAAATCCAGTGGTATTGGGTCAGAGAATGCCTTGCATTCCAGACACTGGTCACCTCTTGGCAGTCTGTTGGATACTGAGTATAGTGACAGGGGTTTGAATGAGTCCATTTAGGGCATATTGTTTAGACCTTGGATCCTTTTAGTAAGGTATCTCTATGGAAATCCTGGTTGTTGCATGTGTCTGTACAAATACATGTCAAAGGGAGCATTATACTCATGTACAAATACATGTCAAAGGGAGCATTATACTCATGTACAAATACATGTCAAAGGGAGCATTATACTCATGTACAAATACATGTCAAAGGGAGCATTATACTCATGTACAAATACATGTCAAAGGGAGCATGATACTCATGTACAAATACATGTCAAAGGGAGCATTATACTCATGCACAAATACATGTCAAAAGAAGCATTATACTCATGTACAAATACATGTCAAAGGGAGCATGATAGTCATTTACAAATACATGTCAAAGGGAGCATTATACTCATGTACAAATACATGTCAAAGGGAGCATGATAGTCATTTACAAATACATGTCAAAGGGAGCATTATACTCATGTACAAATACATGTCAAAGGGAGCATTATACTCATGTACAAATACATGTCAAAGGGAGCATGATACTCATGTACAAATACATGTCAAAGGGAGCATGATACTCATGTACAAATACATGTCAAAGGGAGCATGATACTCATGTACAAATACATGGCAAAGGGAGCATGATACTCATGTACAAATACATGTCAAAGGGAGCATGATACTCATGTACAAATACATGTCAAAATGAGCATTATACTCGTACAAATACATGTCAAAGGGAGCATTATACTCATGTACAAATACATGTCAAAGGGAGCATGATACTCATGTACAAATACATGTCAAAGGGAGCATGATACTCATGTACAAATACATGTCAAAGGGAGCATGATACTCATGTACAAATACATGTCAAAGGGAGCATTATACTCATGTACAAATACATGTCAAAGGGAGCATGATACTCATGTACAAATACATGTCAAAGGGAGCATGATACTCATGTACAAATACATGTCAAAGGGAGCATGATACTCATGTACAAATACATGTCAAAGGGAGCATGATACTCATGTACAAATACATGTCAAAATGAGCATTATACTCGTACAAATACATGTCAAAGGGAGCATGATACTCAACAACTGGCATAATGAGGGCTGAGCAAAAGGAGACAATAATGTTCCTAGATCTAGACACAATCCTGTTGTTTATAAGCTGTGCAATATAGAAGGGCTTTTTATGACAATAGATATATGTTGATCAAAAGTTAGTCTTTGTTCTCACAGGTTCACAAATCACAATTATCTGGGTCAACATTTAGGATGTATTGTCAATGTGGCAGTTCCCTGGGGTAGATGACTTCTCAAAAGATGCAGTAATGCATTTTTTGGCATTTAGTTCCAGTCCATGATTTTGGCACAGAACATTCCTCCACGATGGCTAAATAACAGGGGATTTAATGACTGCTCCTGGCTTGCAGTCATCTGCAAACTTAAGTCAGCCAGAGTAACATAAAACCACATATTACATAACTAGAAATATTTAATAAAATTAATGCATCAATGCCTTTAATTTCAATATACATTTAAAATTCATTGCTTCATTCAACCATGGATAATTAAATGCATTTCATAAAGTCTGACACTTGAAGTCTCACACATTCTCTTGCACTGTGACTAAAAATACATATATCTGACCAGGGTTTTCACTTGTAATGCTGTCAATATTGTTTATTTTGCATTGTGCTCAGGGTGTAATAAATTTTGCATAGGGATAATTAAATACAATAAGGACATGCATTGAAATTAATGTATTATACCGGCACAAAAAAGGTGTGTGTTAAATGTAAGACATTTTTGTTTTTTGTGCTTGTTGCAGTTGATTTGCTGTGACGGAGTTTCAATCTTTGTCAGAGACCCTTCCCATAATGACAAATTCCTTGTGACACTAATTTTGAAATTTTGGAAATCTACGTCAACATAAACAAAATCAGTTACCACTTCATAGCCAGCTACAGTTCTCTATCCATGTCTGCCACAGATCACAATAGCTTCTTTCATGCCCCAGATAATTTCCTTATAAAACCTAATGTGTTTGATCTAGGTGACTTCAGTTACCCAGCAGTAAACTGCCTTACTTACACTACAAATTAAAAGTATGCCCAGTGCTTGTTTGAATATGTAAGTGTGACCCCACTAAAATGAATGGTAAACATCCCTACTAGTGTACATAATATCCCTGATTTTGTCCTTACTGATGTTGCCATCGTTGTACAACTCCACAGATGTTTGTCATCCATCACTGAAATAGACCAAAAAATTGTGACCCTGGGAAAACACCTTTTTTCAGTAGTTGTTCCAGTAACAGCTATTGAACTGAATCATTATTTTCACAGCAGAAACTGTTCTACTGAGTTGCTGTTTTTATTTTCCACCTGTTCTTATATGTTCTATCAAAGTATGTTTGATGTTCATCATCTTCTTTCGGCTGTTCCCATTAGGGGTCGCCACAGCGGATCACCTGTTTCCATTTCTTCCTGTCCTCTGCATCTTGCTCTGTCACACCAACCACCTGTATGTCCTCTCTCACCACATCTATAAACCTTATCTTAGGCCTTCCTCTTTTCCTGTTACCTGGTAGCTTCATCCTTAGCATCTTTTTCCCAATATACTCTGCATCCCTTCTCAGCACATGTCCAAACCAACGTAATCTTGCCTCTCTGGCTTTGTCTCCAAACCTTCCAACCTGGGCTGACCCTCTAATATACTTTTTCCTAATCCTGTCCACCCTCATCACACCCATCGCAAATCTTAACATCTTTAACTCTGCCACACCCAGCTCAAACTCCTGCCTTTTTGTCAATGCCACTGTTTCCAACCCATATAACATAGCTGGTCTCACTACCCTCTTGTAGACCTTCCCTTTCACTCTTACAGGTACTCGTCTGTCACAAATCACTCCTGACACTCTTCTCCACCCACTCCATCCTGCCTGTACTCTCTTCGCCACCTCTACTCCTTGCATCCTCACCATTCCTCTACCCTCCCTCTCATTCACACACATATATTCTGTCTTAGTCCTGCTGACCTTCATTCCTCTTCACCCTAAAGCATATCTCCATCTCTCCAGGGTCTCCTCCACCTGTTCCCTACTCTCACTACAGATCACAATGTCATCTGCAAACATCATAGTCCATGGGGACACCTGTCTGATCTTGTCTGTCAACCTGTCCATCACCATTGCAAATAAGAAAGGGCTCAGAGGTGATCCTTGATGTAACCCCACCTCCACCTTAAATGCATCCGTCACTCCCACCGCAGACCTCACCGCTGTCACACTACCCTCGTACATATCCTGACGTTGATTGGTAGTTGATTTTTACATGCCGAGTTACCAACCCTGATGCACAACCTTCAACGAAGGTACGCCCATTCACGCATGTCTCCACGCAGAAGACGCTCTAGCTGAGAATCGAACTGGACAGCATCTTACTGTGAGGCGACAGTGCTACCGCAGCACAGATATAATCACACAAGCCACACATACCAATACATAAACACAATTTAGTTTGCTTTGCTATACTGGAAAGGCTCACCCAGACTTTGCTACAGTTTGCTGTGAGGGAAAGGTTAGTTTGCTTTTTATTTGTTGTATTTTGTATTGCCTTTTTCTATTTTGTATACTGTGATTTGTTTTCTTTACACTGTGTTTTACTTGTATTCACTTTTAACTGCATCTTAAAACTTGAAAAGAGACCACAGCTCTGTCTCTTGCAAGTCAGACAGAAATTTTAATTTTTACCACCCTCCCCACTGGTTACTGTTGTGTTATTAAACACCACTGTCTTTCTAGTTGCCTGTCCCTTATGTTAATTTGACCATATATCTCATTTCCACTCTGCTTTTACTGGCTGGTGTGAGTAAGCACAAAATTATCATTTTGTGAAATCACTCCCCTTCAACTATTTAAATTTATTGACCATCCTACTGTATTCCAGAATATAAAAATGACCACCCCCTTTCACTCTATCTTGCTGTTTTAAAAATAGTGACTCTCCACTAAAACTTAACTTTTTAGACAGGTAAGACGTAAGTTACCTACTTTCATATCTAACTGCTTTAGTGCACACTGCACTGTTTAGGATCAACCATTTTTTTATTCTTACCTTTAAGCATCTATTGGAGAGCCCACATTCTGCCTTTCAGTAGACATTTTGGGATTAGTGCTTCTGTTTTCTCCTGGTGAGAGAAGAAGTACAGTTACATTATTTCCTGCAACTGCTGCTCACCAGAAAGCTTAATAACTGCTTTATAGGTGACAGCTTGGAATTTGTGCTTATATTCTGATCCTGGTGAGAGTAAGAGCAGAGTGCATTGATTTCTGACTCTTTCTGGTTGGAGAGTGAGTGTCTGTGCTTAATGTACCTGATTGGTCTGGTTGCTGTTCGAGGTATCTACCAGAGAAAGGCATCATCTGGGACAAGACTGTGGATCACCAAGCAAGCTGTGGCCTGCTTCTCTTCTTGGGATTGGTGCTAACATTTTGCTTCTGGTGAGAGAAGAAACAAAGTAGTATTGTATCCCAACAGAGTGAAGCTGTGCTGAGACCAGTATTAGTAGTAGCCAGGCAGTAGCCATTCATGTGACTCCCTTCTTTTCATCAATCTTGACAAGCTAATTCTTTGTTTTTCAGTAAGTACTGTTTGATTTCTTTCCGCGGTGGTGGTGCTGCGGTAGCGTTGTCGCCTCACAATAAGACGCTGTCCGGTTTGATTCTCAGCTAGAGCGTCTTCTGCATGGAGACATGCGTGAATGGGCGTACCTTTGTTGAAGGTTGTGCATCAGGGCTGGCAACTCGGCACGTAAAAATCAACTGCCAATCATTAGCGGACCGGAGTTCTGCTCTGGCGACCCCTAACCGGGAAAAGCCGAAAGACACAACAACAACTGTTTGATTTCTTTCTAATTACTGAATATCTGCCTAAATACTTCATCCTTAAATTTTCGGGGTCTATATATTAGTTTCCCCTTAAGTGTTTGGCAGTGCTCTATACAGATTCAGACAACTTGAGTGACTTTTTTCCTGTAAAAGCACAATTAAAATTTCTCCAGTATCTAGTTGCACACAGGACAACTAGTTTGCAGTGACAAGCACTATCCACATAGTTTCAAACCAGATACTCCTGACAGTGATTGATATTCTCACTCCAACAGTCTAAGCAATAAAAAAGGGTCTATTCCCGTGGATATGAACTCTCCTACTGTCTCCATTACTAGCTTGGTTGATATGGGCATCCTGAGGCAATGCAGAAATTGCCTCATCTTTACTGACAACCAATTAATTCTCAAACAATCTGATACAGTATGTGAGAGATGTATTTACACAACATCATTGGAGGAAAAGTTCTGACATAAAAGTATTCCTAAAGTCAATAAGGTTGTCAGTAGTACACATGCTGTACCTATCACACACAATTCAAAGAAGACATATAGACCCACATATACTGAGGCACTTACATGTAACCTTCCTAAACCACAAAGACCTCCTAGACAAAGTACACATAAGAAATGCCCTCAGCAGCCCCAAACACACTCTTTCAAAACAACACCCACATCAACATATCAGGGGCTAGGATCTGCCACATTATGCATACACTCAGGTCATTGGATCACAATTACCAATATGACTCAGTCATAGTCCATGTGGGAGTAAATGATCTGAGACGTACCTCCCTCAACTGTATGAAGAGAGACATCATAGAGCTCTCGGAATATGTGTCTCAGGCTGGTATGAGCCTAGCATTGAGCAGCATTTTACCTTCTCCAAGGATGATGCCACAATAAGAACAAAAGATGATTGACTTTAATAATTGGCTTAGTTTCTGGTGTCATTCTAAGGGGGTGCAATATCTGTCAGCATGGAAGGAGATGGTCAACAGACCACTCTGCTTTGCCAGGGATGGTCTGCACATCTCCCCTCTAGGCTTTTGAATATTAGCTAAAACATTGTCTTCCCCCATAGTGCCTATTTTAGGCAGTGCCAAACTGAATGTACTTCCAACATAGCAAATCAAAACCAAGAAAATCTAACGGTATTACTGCTCATTGCTAGGAATTTAAACAAAAAGCTCCACTCCCTGGAAGCTCTCTTTACCCTAGAGAATACTGATGTCTGTGCGGTCTCTGAGACGTGGTTTAAAGAAGCAGACAGTACACCAACAGTGCAGGGTTATAATGCCTTCCAAACATTTAGACCAGCTACTTCACAGGCAGGGACTAAAGGTGGAGATGTCTCTATTTACATAAAAAATAAATACACTTCAAGGCTGGTCAAACAGGACAATGCACTTGAGCTGCTCCATGTTCAAATCACCATAGGTAAAATCCAATACCACTTCCTTGCAAGCTATAGGTCCCTCTCTATGACCCAGGAAACCCATACCATGTATTTAAACTTATTAGAAACACTAACCATCCAACCCAATACCATATTCATGGGTGACTTCAATTACTCCACTATTAACTGGGAATCCTATACAACATCAAACATACATGCACAGAGATTCCTGGATTTTGTAAACACAAACTCCCCAGACCATAATCAATAAACCACTAATATGGGAGAGTGCCGCACACTCCCTACTGTAGTGACTTCCTGGTAAGGTCAGACCACAAAATGGTCTCCTTTGAAGTAAAAATAAAACCTTGACCCCCAGCTAAACCGGGAATATTCAGGAACTATTCTAAGGTTAACCTCCTGCTATTAAGTGAGAACCTGGCAACATTTTAAGCCCCTATACACCCTGAGAACACTTCTGCCTATGCAGAGCTGCTCACATAAACCCTGTACAAGCATGTTAATAGCTGCACAGAGACAGCTGTACCTACCAGGAAGAAGTACAGAACTAACTCAAAAGACAAGCCAGTCTGGTGGAATCACAAAATCAATCAGATGTATAATAGGAGGAAGAAAATCATGGAAAAAATTAGGCGGTGCAGTGCCCAGCAGGATAAAAGCACACTCATTAAAATAACAAACAACGTAGAGGTCAAATAAAGTCTATCAAAGCCAAATTTGAGGTAAGTTTGGCCTCCCATGCCAAGGACAACCACAAAGTATTCTTTAGCTATGTCCACAACCTCAAAGGTTATACACAATTGTGTGCAGAGTTCATTGTAAATGGAGCCACCTATACTGAAGCAGAAGATATAGCAAACCTCCTGGCTGATAAATTCAGCTCCAACTTTACTCCTTTCTCCCCCTTAACCTTCCATCAGGAAATATCATTAAATATAACTCCCCTACTCTCACTAGGGAACAGGTCCTTAATGCTCTCTCTAAGACCAAGAACACTGCATCAATGGGACCAGAAAATATCCCAGGATGCCTTCTAAATAACATGATCTATCAGGGCCTCTGGAATTATTATTTAACTGTAGCCTCCAAACAGAATGGAGAAAGGCAACAGTCATCTCTCTGCACAAAGGTGGGCCATCTACAGACCGTGTAAACTACAGACCCATAAGTCTCACTAATCTTATATGTAAGGCCATGGAAAGAATTATCATGGAGATGATCAATAGAGATATAGTAAACCTCCAGACACTGGACCCAACCCAGTCTGGTTTCATTAAGGGCAGATCATGCCTACTCAACATGTTGGACTTCTTTGAGAAGGTCACCAAAGCAATGGATGAGGGCAAAATCGTTCACACTGACTACCTTGACCTGGCCAAGGCATTTGACACAATACCCCACTCGGGCATTGTTGACAAACTCAAGAGGCTAGGTACAAACCCATAGGTCAACCGGTGAATAGCCAACTGGCTCACAGACAGGACCCAGGAAGTTAGAACTGGAGAGTCCCCCCCTCTATAAAGAGGCCAGTCACAAGTGGAGTCCCTAAGGGATCAGTCCTTGGACCACTACTTTTTGACTTTTACTTCTCAGAAGTCAAGGACAATGTCAGTGGTCACTGGCTGACTAAATTTGCAGATGATTGCAAATTAAGAGCTGTCACTGAATCTCACACTGACACAAATGTTCTCCAGGAGGCGCTGACACAGACAAACAACTGGTGTCAGAGTCATGGACTAAAACTAAATGCCAAGAAATGCATAGCAGTATCCTTTGGGAAGTCATCCATCCATGGTAACTATCACATTGACAACACACCCCTTAGAGTTGACCCAGTAGTCAGGGACTTAGGGACACACATAGATAGTAATCTAGCCTTTAATTATCATGTGTCTACAGTAGTGAGGAAATCATTCAATGCTGTGTAACTTATAAACAAAGGTATGGCATCTAAGTCCAAGGAAGTCATTGTTCCACTGTATTTGACAGTCATCAGACATATCATTGAGTACAATGCCTCTTTGGTATGTACCTAACCAGGCATATCCAACAGCTGGAATGTCCACAGGGGTTCCTCACTAAAAGAATACAGGGCATAAGTAATATGTCCTATGCAGACCGCCTCAAGGCTCTATCCCTGTATTCTGTCTCCTACAGGCTTTTTATGGGAGATCTATGTCTGGCATACAGGGCATTGTCAGACACCACTCTGATGGACCTGCTGGCTATCCACAAAACAAACAGTACCAGAATTACCCATTCTAAAGACTTAAACCTTACCTGTGATATAACTAGGACCTGCTGGAGAGATAGGTATGTATACCACAGACTACCCCATCTATGGAACAGGCTCCCCATCCATGTGAACCAGAGTTCCTCCCTAATCCAATTCAAGTGTAACTTGGTGAATTGGATGGGAAACCAGAAATTCATCCCTGGTTTGGCACCTCTGTCTCCGATGCAAACAGGTAACCTGTAAATGGTTAATCTCCCAGGCCCATGCTTACACTTATCAAGGGTATCAGACCTTGTCAGAGATTTGGGATGCATGGCTAGCCTTAAAAAGGTCCTTGTGGTCATTAGCCTAGTAAACACCTATGAACCTATACAAAAATGAATCCCCTTCCATATCCATCATTCTTACATTAACCTGTGAACACTGGTTTTCACGCACACATAATCATGTCACTGATGAGATATTTGTTTGTCCAAAAATTTCTGCATTGATACCAACTTCCACTTATGTTCCAAAATCTCAACTACAAATCTCTACCAAATGTAGATCTCTTTACTAAAAGCAACATTTGGTGTTAACATTTCTTTACATTCAACAGTCTACTATGAGCAGATTTGACAAATTCCAACAGTAGAAATTGTGTCAACAGCAAATGTATTCCATTTAGTACACAGTAATTATATTTATATACATATGCATGTTTATATATCTCTATATGTATATATATATATATATATATATATATATATATATATATATGTAGTGTATGTGTGTATATGTATATATTTGTGTATATATATATATATATATATATATATATATATATATATATATGTGTGTGTGTATGTGTCTGTGTGTGTGTGTGTGTGTGTGTGTGTGTGTGTGTGTGTGTGTGTGTGTGTGTGTGTGTGTGTGTGTGCACGCGTACATATATATATTCACTTCAGAATGTCAAATTTCCAAAACTTCGAATTTCATCTGAAATCTTGAAACTCTGAAATGAATAAAAAAAATTCAAAACCAAGTTTCTCAACATTTTTGCAGGGAGGAAAACTCGAAAATCATGATCAAGCCCATATGATCGAGTTTTCAGAAACTCAGACATCTGAAGGAGGGTTAAATTAATTGTGTGAATACCTTAAGTGAGGGATTCTGCAGGGGGGCAAGCCCTCTGCACCCCTGCTGCTTACATATATGAACTCTGAGATTGTGCTAAAGCGGGGAACAGGACATTTCCCTTTTCCTCACTGTAGCGTGATCTCATAGTTGGTATATTTAAGTAGTGAGGGGTGTAGGGGGTGCAGGGGTCTTCCCCTCTGCATAAACGTTGATAAAGTTATTTTTTTTTTTTTGGATTTATTTTGGAATGTTAGTATTCTGAAACTTCGATCATATGGTCTCAACCATATGAAATTCGAAGTTTTGGTAATTCGACATTCAGAAGTGAATCCATCTATACACACACACACACACACACACACACACATATATATATATATATATATATATATATATATATATATATATATATATAGCCATATACTGTTTATTTGAATATAATACTACCTTTGAATTTAGTCATGAATATTAAGCATGTTGACAGAGTTTCAAAGAAAAGTCAGACTTGATGCATGTTCGGACATATCCCATTTTAATGCTGTTATTATCTTTTCAGGTGCCTTTGTTGTCTGCTGGACCCCTGGCCTAATAGTACTCCTGCTAGATGGTCTAAATTGCAGAAACTGTGGAGTGCAACATGTGAAGAGATGGTTCCTACTTTTGGCTTTGTTAAACTCTGTCATAAACCCAGTAATTTATTCCTACAAAGATGAGGAGATGTGGCGTAGTTTAAAGAACATGATCTGCTGCGTGTGCACGAATGAAGGCAGAAGGGTTTCCTGGGCACCTTCATTAATCCTGAACAGAAGTACTGATACTAGCAGTCATTGCAATGAGGAAAGCCTCAATCGGGGGCCAATGGCCAATGGTGAAAGCTCCTCTAATTGTGAAAAATCATGAATGTTTTAAAATCCTTCAGTGGCAGTGAATGAAAAACAGATTGGACAACCTGATAAAAATGTTCATTGTACAGCTTACTAAAAGGTTCAGACTGTGACATCACGAACATACATTTCAGTGCACTAACCTGCACTTCCTTCATAAATGCACTTGCTGTCTGAAGTGTTTGATGGCTGTACCTCAGGGTCATAGAGTAACTGAAAGAACTATATACCTTATCGGTGCTTAGTTGTTCTAACACCTGTGTTACTTCTTATACATGAGAGGATTTGCTTAACACAATATCAGGATCTATTCCATTTCCTTTAGGAGAGATGTGGATTTTAAAAATGTTTTACTTCACGTGCATGTCTTACAAGATCATTTGACATATTAATCCATTTACAAGGTCGATTTTCTTCTGACCTGTGTAATTCCAGGTTTTTAGCATGGATACGTAGTACCAGACTCATTAGAAATAAAACTCAGATAAAAGAAAGGATTTCAGGAACAGTGATATATAGTGACAATGGCGATTAAGGAATAAGTAGGAAAGTGCAGCATCTTTTATTTAATTCTGTGCTTTCGCTTTCGTTGGAACTCAGTTATCTGGTACAAGCTGGGCCTGCATTGTTCTGCTGTCCATAAATCAGACTTAAGAAGTCTTGCAAACTACATTTAATGTAAGCAACAAAATATCCTGTGGCAGATGTCCAGATATGCAGAGTGTACAAGTCTAAAAACAGGTGTTACTTTTGCACTGAAAAAGGCAATTAGCACTCTAGTTTCCATTGTGATAAAAGTGTAATAAGATAAGAATATTGTAAGAACTAAGTACTGTAAGTTATTGTGTATTATTTTATGGTTAACAACTCTCATTTTCTCCCTGCCATTTCCACTTTGATATTTGCAGTCCTATGTGACAAATAACTAAAGCTGTGATGACTGCATACTTCCCAACAAGTGATTTTTCAGCCCTTCTCAGAAACAACAGTGTAGTTAGCTGAATCTTAACACTGCATTCATCCAGCACTGTACTTCACATTTGCTATCTGATTTATGAAGAAAGTTGCTTGCATTTGGTAGCCACATTAAATACCTCCCCTGAATGGAAAGGCAGAAGTTCAAAGTACGCTTATGCTCCTGTGGTGCTTTGAAATGTGACACCCTGACTCAAGCTACCACAAGCAAAGCCTTAACTGCAGTTGACTGTGATTTCAGGACTTTTCCTTGGCAGCTGCAGCCACTAAAATATTATTCATACACTAACCAAATATTACTCAGAGGACATTTGTATAAATAAGGGTGTTGAGGCAGTGGCTTGTTTTGTACAGTATTTGTTTTACAACGCATGTTGCAGCATGTTAATTCTTTTTATAGAATATACTGTGTGGAATCTTCTCAAAACTCTGAAATAATGATGCTGTATTAAACACAGCCCCTTCTGACATGAATTAAATGTTTTTGGTGTGGTCTTCAATCTAGTTAAACGTGCCTACATTGGAGTGAATACATGTGTTATTTTTAATACGTTTCAGCAACAGAAATTCACATACAAAATGGGCTTATATAAATGAGATGGGCTTCAGAAGAAATCGGAAAAGGCAAAATTCATGGAAAGCAGTATATTGGTAAATTTTTGCATTAGTTTGTTGAAATTATAAACCCTTTTATAAATTTATTTTATTGGCTGTTGTAAACTCGAACCTTTATTTTATTTTATTTTTATTTATTTTACATTTGTTGACCGGGCTAGTCTGGCTGGATAACAAGTCCATTTTCGGCAGAGGCCCGAGGAGAAAAGCTCCACTATCTACTAGTACATTTCATAATCAATACATTGCAAGAGAGGTATTCAATTTCAACAAATTTACAGAGAAGGTATAATACTTATAGTTCTAATAGAGGTAGGATCAGAAACAGAAGTTGGGATAAATTAGTCAGGTGTACTGCAGGAACAGAGCCAGTGGTTTTGGAAGTATAGTTTAATTTTCAGTATCTGGATTGATAAAGTATACTATGAGCAATAGAGAGTTGAGGGATAAGCAAGTAGTTTTGGAATTCAAGCCAGCCTATTATTAGCAGGTTGTTAATTTTTTTAGATTTTTTTTTTTTTAAGATGTATATATATAGAAGCATATAGAAGTGAAAGATAAGAGATGTGATTGGGCTATTTTAGTTCTAGTTGGGTTTAATTCTATATAGGGATCCTATTTTCTGTTAACTAATTTGATAATAAATGTGTTGATCGAAGGAGAGATTGTTGGTGTAGTTAATGTGTGATGAAAGGAGAGATTGTTGTCGATAGTTATACCTAGCAGTTTTGTAGTAGAGTCAGGTGAGATGATAGTGTTTGTGTTAGAGGAGATGGAAACCATGTTTCAACAGTATTAAATATGTTTTGAGATCAGTTCTGTGGTGGAAGGAGCAGAACAGATATATTGAATGCATGTTGCTTGTGGGATAGCAGAATGAAGATCATTGATGAGCTAGATATGAAGTGAACCATTTAATATAGCTAGGTTGTCGAGTGATAGAGATTCAAGAATGTTAGTTAAGAGAGAGTGATTGACCATAGAAGATTATTATAGTATCTATAAAAGAAAGAAGGGCAGTGGTGGTGCTGTGGTGAGGTCTAAAGCCATGCTGACAGGAGCTATTATGTTGTGAAGAGAGACAGATATTGTACTAGTTGCTGGTGAATGCATTTTCCATAATTTTTGCTAAGGGTGAAATACAAGGTTTCAGTTTGTGAATGAATCTGTAGATGGAAGAGCTAGCTGGGTTGTTTGGGGGGTAGTAGTTGTTGGTATTCATTTGTCTAGCTAGGGATTGAATAGTTTCTGAAAAAAAGAGTTAAAAGTATTAGCAGTCAGGAGAAAACCTATTAGCAGTTTCTTCATGTCATACTTAAAGACGCAGTCTTTTGCAACAAAAATGCACTGACTTGAAGGCACGATATAATTACCTGAACCACTTATAGTTTGTTTTGCTATCTGGCTGGATTATATCATTATTCCCACCACACCACCCATACACTATTGATTAGTTGTAATTTCTCTCATGTATTTTTAACATTTCCTGATAATTTTTTTTCACCTGGACTTCCCTCCAGAAGAGTGTTCCATATGACCATCACACTCTGTAACAAGACTCATCATCACCCAGCCCATAAGTTATGTTATCTGTCATGCATTGATTCCTGTCCTTATGAGCAGCTGAAAGTATTATAGTTTCACCTGTGTGTGTGTGTGTGTGTGTGCGTGTGTGTGTGTGTGTGTGTGTGTGTGTGTGTGTGTCTGTATGTGTGTGTGTGAGTGTGCGCGCGCACACATGTGTGTGTGTGTGTGTGTGTGTGTGTGTGTGTGTGTGTGTGTGTGTGTGTGTGTGTGTGTGTGTGTGTGTGTGTGTGTGTGTGTGTGTGAGAGTGTGTTTCTGTGTGTGTGTCTGTATGTGTGTGTGTGTGCGTGTGTGCGTGTGTGTGTGTGTGTGTGTGCGTGTGTGTGTGTGTGTGTGTGTGTGTGTGTGTGTGTGTGTGTGTGTGTGTGTATTTCTGACTGTGTCTGTTATACGGCTGTAGATGCTGCACTGTTTTATTCCTATGTTTTCCACTGTCTCTTCCAATGCCAGTGGTTTAACAGGTAGCACTCCTGGCACTGATACTAAAATGTCAAAGACTGTGGGCTTTTTTTTTACACCACGTGCTTGGATTAATTTCCCATTATTGACTCTGCAGTAAAGCATAAGTGAGGGCATTACATTCCTGAGTATGGCTTTCTATGGGTAAGTCTCATCTGCCTGAGTTGGTGGTAGATAGGGTAAACATAAAAAAGATCCCATGGCACTTACCAAAGAGTAGAGATACTTATTTTAAATATCTACATATTCACAAAATATTTATGTTTGCATATTTACATACATTTGTCTGTTTACATAGCATGCCTTTCATGAATTGCTTCATGTCATACATTTTAACTCCCCCATTCTTTTTGTCATACCCATCCTTTTTATTTTATTGATAATGTCAAATGTTCACAATATTTTCTGAACAGAAAGCTTGTTACTTACCCCCTCCAAATAAACCACATATAACCCTAAGTTATCACATACCTTCTTCTTTCGGCTTCTCCCATTAGGGGTCGCCACAGCGGATCATCTGTTTCCATTTCTTTCTGTCCTCTACATCTTGTTCTATCACACCAACCATCTGCATGTCCTCTCTCACCACATCCATAAACCTTATCTTAGGCCTTCCTCTTTTCCTGTTACCTGGCAGCTTCATCCTTAGCATCTTTTTCCCAATATACTCTGCATCCCTCCTCAGCACGTCCAAACCAACGTAATCTTGCCTCTCTGGCTTTGTCTCCAAACCTTCCAACCTAGGCTGACCCTCTAATATACTTATTCCTAATCCTGTCCACCCTTGTCACACCCAGTGCAAATCTTAACATCTTTAACTCCGCCACGTCCAACTCTGACTACTGCCTTTTTGTCAGTGCCACTGTCTCCAACCCATATAACATAGCTGGTCTCACTACCCTCTGGTAGATCTTCCCTTTCACTCTTACTGGTACTCATCTGTCACAAATCACTCCTGACACTCTTCTCCACCCACTCCATCCTGCCTGTACTCTCTTCTTCACCTCTCTTCCACATTCACCATTACTCTGAACTGTTGATCCCCAGTAAACTCATCCACCTTCGCCACCTCTACTCCCTGCATCCTCACCATTCCTCTATCCTCCCTCTCATTCACACACATATATTCTGTCTTAGTCCTGCTGACCTTCATTCCTCTTTTCTCTAGAGCATATCTCCACCTCTCCATGTCATCTGCACACATCATAGTCCACGGGGACTCGAGTCTGATCTCGTCTGTCAATCTGTCCATCACCATTGCAAATAAGAAAGGGCTCAGAGCTGATCCTTGATGTAATCCCACCTTCACCTTAAACACATCCATCACTCCCACCGCAGACCTCACAGCTGTCACACTATCCTCGTACATATCCTGTACCACTCTTACATACTTCTCTGACACTCCCGACTTCCTCATACAATGCCACAACTCCTCTCTTGGCACCGTGTCATAAACTTTCTCTAAGTCCACAAAGACACAATGCAACTCCTTCTGACCTTCCCTGTACTTCTCCGTCAACATTCTCAGAGCAAACATCACATCTGTAGTGCACTTTCCTGGCATGAGACCATACTGCTGATCACTAATTATCACGTCCCTTCGTAACCTAGCTTCTACTACTCTTTCCTATAACTTCATGCTGTGACTGATCACTTTAATCCCTCTGTAGTTACTACAGCTCTGCACATCACTCTTATTCTTAAAAATTGGTACAAAAAACACTTTTTCTCCATTCCTCAGGCATCCTCTCAGTTTCCAAGATTTCATTAAACAATCTAGTTAAAAACTCCACTGCCATTTCTCCTAAACACTTCCATGCTTCCACAGGTATGTTATCTGGACCAACAGCCTTTCCATTCTTCATCCTCTTCATAGCTATCCTTACTTCCTCCTTGCTAATCAACTGCACTGCATGATTCACTATCTGCACATCATCCAACCTTCTCTCCCTCTCATTCTCTTCATTCATCAGCCCCTCAAAGTACTCTTCCATCTGCTCAACACACTGTCCTCGCTTGTGAGTATGTTTCCCTCATTATCCTTTATCACCCTTACCTGCTGCACATCTTTACTAGCTTGGTCCCTCTGTCTAGCCAATCAGTACATGTCCTTTTCTCCCTCCTTAGTGTCCAACCTTTCATACAACTCTTTATATGCCTTATCCTTAGCCTTCGCCACCTCTCTCTTTGCCATGTACCTCATCTCCTTATACTCCTGTCTACTTTCTTCATCTCTCTGACAATCCCACTTCTTCTTCACCAACCTCTTTCTCTGTATACTCTCCTGTACTTCCTCATTCCACCACCAGGTGTCCTTGTCCTCCTTCCTCTTTCCAGATGTCACACCAAGCACCTTTCTAGCCATCTCCCTTACTAGCTATGCTGTAGTTACCCAGCTATTTGGTAACTCTTCACTGCCACCCAGTGCCTGTCTTAACTCTTCCCTGAACTCCACCTCACAATTACCCTTTTTCAGTTTACACCATTTGATCCTTGGTGCTGCCCTCACACTCTTCCTCCTCTTCCTGATCACCAATGTCATCCTACAAACCACTATCATATGCTGCCTAAATACACTTTCCCCTGCCACCACTTTACAGTCTCCAATCTCCTTCAGACTGGCCCTTCAAAATAAGATATAATCCACCTGTGTGCATCTTCCCCCACTCTTGTACATCACCCTATGCTCCGCCCTCTTGTTAAAATATGTATTCACCACAGCCATGTCCATCCTTTTTGCAAAATCCACTACCATCTGACCTTCTGCATTCCTTTGTTTAACACCATACCTACCAACCACTTCCTCATCCCCTCTGTTCCCTTCACCAACATGTCCATTGAAATCTGCTCCAATCCCCACTCTCTCACCCTTGGGTACAGTCATCACCACTTCATTCAACTCACTCCAAAATTTTTCTTTCTCATCCACTGCACACCCAACTTGTGGAGCATATGCACTAATAACATTCATCATTACACCATCAATTTCCAGCTTCATAAACATCACTCTATCCGACACTCTTTTCATCTCCAAAATACTGATAGCATACCGTTCCTTCAGGATAACCCATACGCCATTTCTCCTCCCATCCACACCATGATAAAACAATTTGAACCCGCCTCCAATACACCTATCCATCTGGTCTCTTGCACACACAATATACCAACCTTCCTTCTGTCCATCATATCAGCTAGTTCTCTCGCTATACCAGTCATACTGCCAACATTCAAAGTTCCTCACTACCACAGTCCTAGCCTTTACCTGCCTTCGGGCATGCCTTCCTCCTCTTCTCCTCCTTCGGCCAACAGTAGCCCAATTTCCGCCAGCACCCTATTGGCTAACAGTACTGGTGGCGGTCGTAGTTAACCTGGGCCTCGACCGATCCGGTATGTATATCTGTACTGTTATCTGCATGTATGATTTGGCAAAATCTTTTACGCCGGATGCCCTTCCTGACGCAACCCTTGCCATTTATCTGGGCTTATGACCGGCACAAAGAAATGCACTGGCTTGTGCATCCCCAGTGGCTGGGTTAACCCTAAGTTATCACATATGTATCTAAGTTTGTATACATTCTATAAAGTAAAACAGTCACATTTACATTTATATTATATTGTTATATTATATCATATCATAATATTTATGTTTGTTTACCAGGGTAGGGCTTTGATCAACAATGTCAATTTCAGGCCCAGCCAGTTTGCAGAAACAAGTTACATGACAGTAAAAAGTACAACCATTTATAAACAACAGTTGTATTCAATAACAGACATAAATTTAACAATAGCAAGAAACCAAGAACAATATATTTACTTCTATGTAGTAAATGGAAAAGAAAAGAAAAATAGTGGAGGCAGATGTAGGAGAAGGGGAATAGGAGATGAGATAACTGAGGAAAAAGATGTGAGGTTCATATTGCTGTATTCAAAAATAAATGACCCAATTGACAAGAAGATGGTTTGGGCTGCAACCAGAGTATTTGTTGAGAAGTCTTTATGTTATATGGTCTAAGCTGGGGCAT